>NW_027142354.1:1907229-2042229 GCF_026170545.1 Melanerpes formicivorus
AACATTATGTGCCCATGGAGTACCTTGCAGGATGGCATAGTGTGGGGCAGCCTCCAAGGGTCCCAGGCCTTACATTGGTGAACATGCAATGTTTAGCAGGTACTCATTCACACCATGGATCAACTGGTAATTACTTCTCCAGTAAACCAACTGGCATAGTAAACTTGAGTTTTCTCATGCTGATGGAGTTAAGCATGGATGTCATCCAGAGGGATCAGGACAAGCTGGAGAGGAGGTGCCCAGGTGAACCTCATGAGGTTCAACAAGAGTAAGTGCAAGGTTCTACACCTGGGCTGGAACGATCCTCGCTGTCCATACAGGCTGGGGGATGAGGTGTTGGAAAGCAGCCCTGTGGAAAAAGATTTGGGGGTGCTGACGGATGAGAAGCTGAACATGAGCAGGCAGAGTGAGCTTCCAGCCCAGAAGGTCAATCACATCCTGGGCTGCATCAAAAAGATGTATTGCCAGCAGATCCAGAGAGGTGACTGTGTCACTTTGCTCTGCTCTGGCGACACCTCACCTGGACTGCTGTGTCCAGGTCTGGAGCCATCAATATAGGAAGGACATGGAGCTGATGGAGCAGGTCCAGAGGAGGGCCATGAAGATGACCAGGGGGTTGGAGCATCTCTGCTGTGAGGATAGGCTGAGGGAGCTGGGGTTGTTCAGCCTGAAGAAGAGGAGGCTCTGGGGAGACCTAATAGCAGCCTTCCAGTACCTGAAGGGGGGGCTACAGGAAAGATGGAGAGAGACTGTTTACAAAGGCCTGCAGCGACAGGACCAGGGGCAATGGCTTCAAACTATAGAAGAGCAGATTTAAATTGAATGTTAAGAACAGGTTCTTTACTATGAGGGTGGTGGAACACTGGAACAGGTTACCTAGGGAGGTGGTTGAGGCCCTTCTGCTATAATATTATCATTACTGTCCCATAATAATAACAAGAGTACATGATTTATGAGAACTCTACCCTGAGCAAAGGGTACTATTAGAAAGGGAACTAGTAAGCTACTATTAGAAAGGGAACACAAAATGTTTTGGTTGAAAACCTCCTGGTACACTTCAAGGAAGGCTCTTGAGAATGATAGGCCAGATCCCCAAGTGACATAGCTTGGTATAGCGTTGCTTAGATCAACTGAGCTTCCCTGGCTCATATTGTCTGGAGCCTGGACTCCCAAGACATAAGGATTCAGAAAGAATCCACTCTGGATTTGCTCTTTGTTTACTGCAGTGGTTGCCACCAGGCAGCCTGGAGAGGCTCTGCAGGCAGCTCAGCAGGAGAAGTCTGAGGGCATGGGAAAGTTGTTGTGCTTAGCTTTCCTGTACTGAGCACTGGGTTCAGCTGGAAACACGGACCCCAAGGTTAGCTTTACATCGCTGGAGGTGGATGCAGAAACCTACCCTCTGCCAAAGCTAAATTTAAACCCCTGATGGCTTTACAAAGTTCTGTGGGGAAAAAGTGATGGGTTTGAAAGGGAGCAAGAAAAAATAAATCAGAAAAAAAAAACAATCCCCACCCCAACCC
Organism: Melanerpes formicivorus; assembly: GCF_026170545.1. NCBI lineage: Eukaryota > Metazoa > Chordata > Aves > Piciformes > Picidae > Melanerpes > Melanerpes formicivorus. The sequence goes on from NW_027142354.1 coordinate 1,908,750, forward strand.
CCCAGAGACAAACAGCCACAGATCTTTGACATGGCAAAAAATGGAGGAAACTGTGACTTATTTGTGGGCAGCAGTTAAGAACACAGCCTGGACAGGAACCAAAGCTAGTGTGCCCTTGCTCACAGCTGGCAGATGTCTGCCTGCCTTTGTTGAGGAGCTTGAATTGCCCACCTCTGGCTGGCTGAGGAGAAAATGACTTTCTGGAGCCTGTGAACTCTTCAAGGCAGTTAGGTGTGCGTGAAGTGCTTGGAACAGCCAGGTCCTGATCGCTACCAGTGATTCATAAGTATCAATGAGACAGCTAACACTAGGACTTGTGTCCAAAGGTCAAGGTCTAACATGGCCAATTGTGCTGGTAAACAGCAAGCAAGTTCCATTGCAAGAGGGCTGAACAACACAAGCTTTGCTGCTGTGCCTTGGGGAAAAACATCCAGAGGGACAGATATACATATTAGCTGTGAGTAAAAAAGAAACATCTTTACTCATGAATAAAAAAGGAAACATCTTTACTTCTATCAGATGAACTTTGGCAGATGAGCTGGTCAAATGCTCTCCACAGAAGGTCACACAGAATCAACCAGGTTGGAAGAGACCTTTGAGATCATCAAGTCCAACCTATCACCCAACATCATCTTATCAACTAAACCATGGCACTAAGTGCCTCATCCAGTCTCTTCTTAAACACCTCCAGTGATGGTGACTCCACCACCTCCCTGGGCAGCACATTCCACATCTCTCTTTCTGTGAAGAATTTGTTCCTAACATCCAGCCTAAACCTCCCCTGGCACAGCTTGAGACTGTGTCCTCTTGTTCTGGTACTGGTTGCCTGGGAGAAGAGACCAACGCCCACCTGGCTACAACCTCCTTTCAGGTAGTTATAGAGAGCAGTAAGGTCTCCTGTGAGCCTCCTCTTCTCCAGACTAAACATGCCCAGCTTCCTCATCTGCTTCTCGTAGGGTTTGTGCTCCAGACCCCTCCCCAGCTTTGCTGCCCTTCTGTGGAAGGACATGTTCCAGCATCTCATCATCTTTCTTGACTTGAGAGGCCCAGAACTGGACACAGTACTCAAGGTGTGGCCTAACCAGTGATGAATACAGGGCAAAATGACCTCCCTACTCCGGGTGGCCACACTATTCCTGATACTGGCCAGGATGCCATTGGCCTTCTCAGCCATCTAGCCACTCTGCTGGCCCATGTTCAGCCTACTGTCAACCAGTGCCTCCAGGTCCCTTTCTGCCTTGCTGCTCTCCAGCCACTCTGTCTCCAGCAACAAACATAAGTAGATGCTTCCCCTATGGAAAAAAGATCCAAATCTTTGCTTAAGTTATATGTCATCCAACTATCTAGCTACATATGTGTGGTGTATTTAATGTATGCTCTTCAGTAGTACATTTGTTGCATACTACTGGATAAGTTCACCAATAGAAAAGAACTTTAATAGCTACACAGCATATACACAGACTTCTGATATGCAATCACAATTTTATCTTCAGCTATAACTAATAATTATAAGAAACATCTGTGTCCCAGCTACTCTTGAAGGAGTTTATTAAGCAGATCTTCACATTTCAAAATGGTAACCTGACAGTCCCTTTGTTTCATGGTGTCCTAGTTTTGAGCCATGAGCTGCCCAGGGTGAAAGGACACAAAAGATATTTTACCCCTTCCCTGATGAAGTGTGACTGAAGAAGCTGGGGATGTTTAGTTTGGAAAAGAGGAGGCCAAGAGGAGACCTCATTGCTGTCTACAACTACCTAAAAGGAGGTTGTGGAGAGTCTGGTGCTGATCTCTTCTCACAGGTAATTACATAGAATTACATAGAATAAACCAGGTTGGAAGAGACCTTCAAGATCATCGCGTCCAACCCATCAACCAATCCAACCCACCCAAACAGCTAACCCATGGCACCAAGCACCCCATCAAGTCTCCTCCTGAAAACCTCCAATGATGGGGCTCCACCACCTCCCCGGGCAGCCAAGAGGGAATGGCCTCAAGCTGTGACTGGGTAGGTTAAGACTGGACATTAGGACCAAAAAAAAAATACATGGATAGAGTGGTCAGGGATTGGAATGCGCTGCCCAGGAAGGTGGTTGAGTCACCGACCTTGGATGTCTTTAAAGGTGGTTTGGATGTGGTGCTTGAGGATATGGTTTAGGGGTGACCCTTGTAGAATAGGGTTACTAGTCGGACTTGGTGATGCTGAGGGTCTTTTCCAACCTGAATGTTCCTGTGATTCTGTAAAGCTAGATAATTTATTTCTCTCTTTCTGTCTCTGACCCATTATTTTTCTTTTACTGTCATTTCTTACCTCCTAGGACCAGATACCTGAAAAGAAATGACAAACAGGCAGCTAACCTACAAGAAGCATTCCCAGGAAACTTTGCCTACATGTTGTAAAAAAAAACAATGGAAGGTATAAAACTGGGGGGGGGGGGGGGGGGGGAAATCAAAATATGATAGAATATATAAAATTTCTTGCTTCTTTTATTTTGGGTATGTTTTAATTCATAAAGAACCTGGATAGTAAGCTTTCAATTCATTTCAGGTAGTGATAGGACTAGGGGGAATGGAATGAAGCTGGAGGTGGGGAGATTCAGGTTGGATGTGAGGAGGAGGTTCTTCACCATGAGAGTGGTGAGGCCCTGGAATGGGTTGTCCAGGGAGGTGGTCGAGGCCTCATCCCTGGAGGTGTTTAAGACCAGGCTGGATGAGGCTCTGGCCAGCCTGATGTAGTGTGGGGTGTCCCTGCCCATGGCAGGGGGATTGGAACTAGATGATCCTTGTGGTCCCTTCCAACCCTGACTGATTCTATGATACTATGAATTAAATGTTATTTAATTTCTTGTCTTCTTACCATTATTGTTGCCAGATAGATACAATACTTTTTCCTGGAATTTGTCTGCTACTATTAGTGGTGCTTGTGCTATCTGTATGATTTTGTGTTCTATTATTGTGTCTGAATTGCTTTCAGGCTTATTAAATTGATGGTAATATTGAAGATAGTTTTATTGTGTGGCATTTGTTTCGGGATTCAAATGCTGTTAATTTGGAAGGGGATTTTTTTGCTATGCACTCGTCCCAGCCCCCTCCTGAAATCAGTAGTCTTAAGCAGTTCCAGAGTTCTTTTATCTGATAATTCTTTACAGTCTCTAGTCTGAGCAACAAAAAGGCTTTGATAAGATACAATGAGATGAATATTACAAAGCAAAAGGAATGAGTTCTGCTGATTTGGGTGGAGATATCACACATGTCATCACGATTGAGTGACTTTTCTAACAGGAACCAGCTGATTTTATAGACAAAAGTCCTGATCCTCACTTTGATAAATCTCCTTACTGGAATGAAGGCTGCATGGAACTTGGTTGGAGGCCAACAACGGGAAAGAGATCAGAACTATTTTTTTCTTCATCTGATGAGCTGAGAATGGAGACATTAGTTTATGATTAGAAATCTGGCTCCATTGCCATTGTGCAGATTTACTCTAGCTATTGACCTGTAAGAGCTAAAAAGGGCAAGTGAGGTAACCCCCCCCCCCCTTTTTTCTTAAACAAGAATCACTTTTCAGCCATGCTCATGAGAACTCTGAGTGCTTGTTATTAACTCTGGTGACCTGTTGTGTGTAAACAGCTGGATGTCTACACTTGCACAGAGATGACAGCAGTGGTAGCACGTCACAGAGTTCACGCTTCTGTGAAGTCCCGGGGGAGGCTGGGAATCTGGCTCAGATTCTGGCATCAAAACGTGCCTGCCTATGGCAGTGTGCGGTAGGTATGCCAAAAGCATCCTGGTACCCTTTGCAGAGAGGGGAATGCTCAGTTGAAAGTTTGTGGGACTACTGCTTCCGGACCTCACGACGTCCGTTTCAGCCATGGGGTGACTCTCTTCTGCCTTTACAAGATCATAGGATGTTAGGGCTTGGAAGGGACCTCCAGAGATCATCAAGTCCAACTCCCCTGCCAGAGCAGGACCATAGAACCTAGCACAGGTCATACAGGAACACATCCAGGTGGGTCTTGAAAGGCTCCACAACCTCTCTGGGCAGCCTGTTTCAGTGCTCTGTGACACTCACAGTAAAGAAGTTTTTCCTCATGTTGAGGTGGAACCTCCTGTGCTGGAGATTATATCCATTACCCCTTGTCCTATCACAGGGTGCAACAGAGAAGAGCCTGTCCTCTCCCTCTTGGCACTCAGCCCTCAGATATTTATAAACATTTATTAAATCCCCTCTCAGTCTTCTCTTCTCCAGACTAAAAAGCCCCAGGGCTCTCAGCCTCTCCTCATAGGGCACAGGCTCCAGTCCTGTCATCATCCTTGTAGCCCTTCAATGGACTCTCTCGAGTAGATCCCTGTGCCTTTTGAACTAGGGAGACCAAAACTGGATGCAAATGTGAATTTTTCCATTCATTGTCTCCCATGGAACCAAAACTAGGAGCAAGTTCAATGCTGTATCTATTTCCAAAATTTAGCTCTCTGAGTTAAATGAGCTCTTGATTTGTGTTGCAAAAACTTCCAGTAACAAAGAAAGAGTGGACCTTAGAGGAGCTGCAGTAATTACTAATGTTGGACCAGGAATCACATAGAAGTCATATGCATGTGGGAATAGCCCCAGCTATCTTTGGTAAGTTTTCTGTCCCATGAAGACAGCTAATAGGCATTTTGGTAGTTTGTCAGAATTTATCATTGTGGTGGAATTATTGTTGAACTCCATCCAAATCACTACAACTGGACTTCAGAACTCATGCTGCACTCATTAACATGCAGCTTAATTAATAGAAGTGGTGAACTTACTGACAAAGCCACTGATGTTTCCTATGTCTTTTGTCTCTGGCTGCTGTAATGCTGTGTGTACACAGAAAAAGGATGTATTAGATTCAGGCATCAGTGCATCACACATATTTCTTATTAAGTGGCTACTGTTGGAACAGAATCTGTCTTTATCAAGCAAGAACACACCACTGCCTCAAACACTACTGCAGGATTAGGAATTACAGTATCAAACTATCACAGTGCATTAGAGGGTGGAAGGGACCTCCAGAGATCATGGAATCCACACCCCCTGCCAGAGAAGGATCACCTAGGGTAGTCCACACAGGAATGCATCCAGGTGGGGTTAGAAAGTCTCCAGAGAAGGAGACTCCACAACCTCTCTGGGCAGCCTGTTCCAGTGCTCTGTCACCCTCACTGTAAGGAAGTTTCTTCTCATGTTGAGCTGAAAGCTTCTGTGTTCAAGCTTGTATCCATTGCTCCTTGTCTTTTTACTGTGCACCACCAAAAAAAGAATGGCCCCCTCCACTTGACACCCACCTCTCAGATATTGATAGACATTGATCAGATCCCCTCTCAGTCTTCTCTTCTCCAGACTAAACAGCCCCAGGTCTCTCAGTCTCTCTTCATAGGGGAGATGCTCAAGTCCCTTAATCATCCTGGAAGCTCTCTGTTGGATTCTCTCCAGCAGGTCTCTGTCTCTCTTGAACTGGGGAGCCCAAAACTGGACACAGTATTCCAGGTGTGGTCTCACTAGGGCAGAACAGAGGGGTAGAAGAACTTCCCTAGACCTGCTGGACACAGTTTTCCTGATGCACCCCAGGATACAATTGGCTTTCTTGGCCACAAGGGCACATTGTATTTTCAGATGTGTGCTCTACAGAAATGCATGCTATGAGGTCCAAAAGAGGAAAATAAGTTACGTGCTGTGAGGCAGCTAGAGTGAAGGCTGCATTTAGTGGCATCCAAACCAAAAGTCAGTTGGGTCAAACTATTCACTACCCTATTCTCAGGCAACTGAGTAACCAGTTGTGTTTCAGTCACATCCTTTCTCCCCACTCCCAAAGCTATGAAGTGAGTTTCTCTTCCCCACTTGGAAAAACACAGATGCACCTGCGTGAAGGGACAGATTTAGCTTTCAATGGGTATTAAACATGAATTCTGAGCAGTCCTCAAGGAAGGACAGGTGCCCAAACACACACATGCAAACACCCTGGGAAGGAGAAAGGAAAAATGTACCTCATCATTCCTTACCTCCCCACTACTTGGACTTATGGGAAGTTGAGAGGAATTCAGTTCTTCCAGTTATTAAGTATTTATTTCTGTTACTTACATCCAGTCTAAGTTTAAGGTCATCCCTTTGACCATATTTACTTCTTAAAGAAGATATTGGAAGTTCTATAACTGCTATATTTTAATTCTGCTGCAGGAGGAATAAGGTTTGAATATGCAAAAGAACCCCAAACCCCTTCTGGACCTGCATCAAGAACAGTGTGGCCAGCAGGAGCAGGGAGGTCATTCTGCCCCTGTACACTGCACTGGTTAGGCCACACCTCGAGTCCTGTGTCCAGTTCTGGGCCCCTCAGTTTAGGAGGGATGTTGACTTGCTGGAACGACTCCAGAGAAGGGCAACGAAGTTGGTGAGGGGTTTGGAACACAAGTCCTATGAGGAGAGACTGAGGGAGCTGGGGTTGCTTAGCCTGGAGAGGAGGAGACTCAGGGGTGACCTTATTGCTCTCTACAACTACCTGAAGGGAGGTTGTAGACAGGCGGATGTTGGTCTCTTCTCCCAGGCAGCCAGTACCAGAACAAGAGGACACAGTCTCAGGCTGCACCAGGGGAGGTTTAGACTGGATGTTAGGAAGAAGTTCTATACAGAGCGATTGGCCATTGGAATGGGCTGCCCAGGGAGGTGGTGGAGTCACCATCACTGGAGGTGTTTAGGAGGAGACTTGATGGGGTGCTTGGTGCCATGGTTTAGTTGATTAGGTGGTGTTGGATGATAGGTTGGACGCGATGATCTTGAAGGTCTCTTCCAAGCTGGTTCATTATTCTATTCTATTATTCTATTAAATTATAGAGTTGTTGGCTGATTAAATTATTCTGCTTTTCAAGCTGTCTTCCCAAAGTTGCTTGACTCCATGCCACTTTCCAACCATTTTCATGCAAGATGACAGATGTGCTCTAGCTTTCTGTAGATCAACACAAAGTCGGGATGATTATTTTGCCCTCCATATGTGGTGCTGAGCTCTCTTGCTCGCCAGTGTTTGGCTCTGCTTAGCATTACAAGGGCTCAAACCTTTCCAGAGATCACTGTTTAAGCCAAAGAATAGCTGTACTTCCAACAAAACTGGATAAAAAAGAGAGAAGGTGGCAGCTGTGAAGAATAATAAAGGCCTGCTAGAAAAATCATTGCACCAAAAGGTGATCTACGTTATCAAAGCCGCCGAGAACGGCTTTATGGTTTAATATATTTAACAAAATATATATCTCTGTATAAAAAGATATAAATATTTATATTCCAGGATTTTGTTAGTCTCTCTGCAACCTTAACAGTAATAGAGTTTTATGTTTTAATTTCCTTAAAGGAAAGTCTCCTTTGGAACCCATGAATGCTTCAGTGTTTGGAAAGATCTAAATATCTCTCAAATATCTGTGGAGACCCATGGCTTTTTTTTTTGCCCCCCTTCCATCTACTCAGCACTCATTTAATGTATTATTTTGAGAAAGAGGACTATGTGTACTGTAAACAATACAGAGAAAAATATATATCTGATAAGCTGAAATGGCTCTGTCTGTTGGTTAATTATCCAAATACTGGAGAAAAGTTAGGCTAATGATTTCCAGACAGTTGCTGTGCCATATCATGTTAAAGCAGCTGTTAACCATATGCACTACTGGAGTTCTGCTTATAGGAACCATTATGAAATTTTCCTTGGGGAAAAAAAAAAAGCTCATGTGCTTGCAGAGAACCTCTCTGCTCTCTTTTTAAATGAAATGAGGTGGTTGCTCTTAGAGCATGGCAAATAATTTGTAACAAATCACTTGGTGGTTTTCTCCTGCTTGGGAATAGATAGAGTGTTTTTTTTCCAAAGCCATCATGCACCCAAGAAACTCAAGTCTCACCAGCAGCTGGGGCCATGTCTATAGGTTGCAAGAGAGCAGGAGGCAGCCCTCCCAAACCGGTGCTGGTGTAGAACAGAACAGAACGCAACGGAACGGAACGGAACGGAACAGAACAGAACAGAATAGAATAGAATAGAACAGAATAGAATAGAATAGAATAGACCAGACCAGGTTGGAAGAGACCTTCAAGATCATTGTGTCCAGCCTATCACCCAACACCATCTAATCAACTAAACCATAGCCCCAAGCACCCCATCAAGTCTCCTCCTAAACACCTCCAGTGATGGTGACTCCACCACCTCCCTGAGCAATTCCAATGGCCAATGTCTCTTTCTGTGAAGAACTTCTTCCTAACATCCAGCCTAAACCTCCCCTGGTGCAGCTTGAGACTGTGTCCTCTTGTTCTGGTACTGGCTGCCTGGGAAAAGGGACCAACATCTGCCTGTCTACGACCTCCCTTCAGGTAGTTGTCCAGAGCAAGAAGGTCACCCCTGGTCTCCTCTTCTCCAGGCTAAGCAACCCCAGCTCCCTCAGCCACTCCTCATAGGGCTTGTGTAACTGAGCCAGTGCAGAGCTGGCTCTGGTGGTTGCAGGGCTTTGGGACACAAGGTCAGCAGTTCTTCATGGTGCTGCATGTTGCTTCACCGACACATCAGCTTGTAGGAGGCTAACGTGGTGACCCCTGGGGAATACGGTCCTACAGCAGGACAGGGTTTCATCTGACCTTTTCCTTTTTGTCTTTTGGGGAGAAAGACAGAAAGAGCCATCACTGAATTCCTAGGGGTTTATGACAGCAAATATTATAGTGATAAGCTCTGGGGAAACAAGCTTCATGGACAGAAGCAATCTCTTTTAGTAGGCTGACTAATAGAGTTGGAAAAAACAGAGCAGCATTTTAGGTCAAAACCCCTTTTACTAGTCCAAGATAGAAGCATGCCTTGTGGACAGCTTATGTGGATGGCATTTTACTTGCTGTTGGGGTTTTTGTATGGCTTTTCACTCCACCATTAGAGCACAAAAGATATTTCACTTTCTTTTATGTGTGTTACCTTTTTTTTTCTCTAAAACATGGAAACTACAACAGGATGTACATCTATTAGCAGTTTAATCCCTGCCAAACTTGGCAGAATAATTTGTCATCTTGGGTTGTCCTAAGGAAGGGTATTTCTGTTCAGCCAGAATGAGACCAAGGTTAGCCTTGTTCTAGGAATATTTGTCTGAATGTGTTACATCTGCCTTTGTGTCCTTGGTTGCAATTACCCTCTGTGACTATTCAAACATATGTTCTTGAAAATAAATCAAGGTGAAAGTGGTTCTATTGGATAACAATCACAGCAAAGTTTCACCTTAAAGTACATAACCTAGTCACAGTGTCAAAGAATCCCATTTTTTTTTCTCTCTGCCTCCCAGTCTCAGAGCTTGGAAGAAGGTAGTTGTACAGGGATATCAGCTGTAAGACTTAAGACATCACAGAATCATAGAATGTTAGGGGCTGGAAGGGACCTGAAAAGATCATCCAGTCCAACCCTTCTGCCAGAGCAGGATTACCTAGAGCAGATCACACGGGAACACATCTAGATGGGTTTTGAATAGCTCTGGAGAGGGAGACTCCACAACCCCTCCTGGGCAGCCTGTTCCTTCTATTCAGCGTGGGTAAACCCTGAGTGTTGCACACCACCAAGACATGGTAGATGCCATTTTACTCTGTTCTGGTGAGACCTCACCTGGAGTACTGCATCCAGGTCTAGCACCCTCAATATAAGAAGGTCATGGACCTGATGGAGAGGCTCCAGAGGAGGCCATGAAAATAATCAGGGGGTTGAAGCACCTCTGCTACGAAGACAGGCTGAGGGAACCTGGGATTGTTCAGCCTGGAGAAGGGAAGGCTCCAGGGAGACCTAATAGCTACCTTCCAGTACCTGAAGGGGGCTACATGAAGGACTGGGAGAGACTGCTTACAAAGGCCTGTAGTGACAGGACAAGGGGCAATGGCTTCACACTAGAGAAGGACAGACTTAGATTAGATGTTAGGAAGAAGTTCTTTGCTGTGAGGGTGATGGAACACTGGAACAGGTTACCCAGGGAGGTGGTTAAGGCCCCATCCCTGGAGATATTCAAGGTGAGGCTCGACAAGGCCCTGGGCAACCTGATCTAGTTGGGGATGTCCCTGCTGACTGCAGGGAGGTTGGACTGGATGACCTTTGGAGGTCCCTTCCAGCCTGGACCGTTCTATGATTATGAGACCAGAGGAGGATGTTGACTATGGCCAAAGGTCTAAAATTACATTTCACAGGTAACAGCTGAAGGAACTTAGATTGTTTAGTCTGCAGAAGAATAAAAAGAAATTGTGATAATAGCCTTCAGATACCTGAGGGTAGCAGCAAGAAGAGTGAAAAAAACCATCTTCCTCTGCCCTTTCTGTGTAAAAGAGATGGCAATTTAAACAAAGAGTCTTAGGTATCAGAACAGTAAGAATATTGTCTCTACTGTAATAAATTAAAAAGTATTGAAATAGATTGTCTAGGGAGACTGTGAAGCTAACTCAACAAAGCTACCCAAAACCAGGTTAGAAAAGGAAATAATAGGAATGGTGTATGTACAGTTACATGCCTTACTGTGGCAGAGATGAATCAGCCAGATAATTTTTAGTGTTGCTTATAGATCTCTTTTCTCTGATCTTATGACTGTATCATGACAACTGTATGATGATGGCAAAAAATCCAAACCCAAACCAACACAGTAAGATGTCCTCCAAAATCCTTTGGCTCTCTTCATAGAATCACAGAATCACCAAGGTAGGAAGAGACCTCAAGGATCATCAAGTCCAACCTGTCACCACAGACCTCATGATTAAACCATGGCACCAAGTGCCACATCCAATTCCCTCTTGAACACCTCCAGGGATGGTGACTCCACCACCTCCCTGGGCAGCCCATTCCAGTGGTGAATGATTCTCTCAGTGAAGAACTTTCTCCTCACCTCGAGCCTAAACTTCCCCTGGTGCAGCTTGAGACTGTGTCCTCTTGTTCTGGTGCTGGTTGCTTGAGAGAAGAGACCAGCCCCCTCCTGGCTACTTGACAGTGAATAAACAAAGGATTATTATTTTTTTTCCATAAAACTTTGACAGCATTTTTTATCTGAGACCTGACTGTAATGATACAGAGACAGAACTCAAACACCTTCACAGTGATCTGTAACCTCATTTCTAAATTCTGTTATATATTCTGTATAATATTCACAGATTCACAGATTGCATTGGGGTGGAAGGGACCCTCAAAGGTCACCTTGTCCAACCCCCCTGCAGTGAGCAGGGACACCTCCAATTACATCAGGCTGACCAAGTCCACGTTGAGTCTGATCTTGAATGTCTCCAGGGGCAAGGCCTCAACCACATTCCTGGGCAACCTGTTCCAGTATTTTATCACTCTCATTGTAAATAACTTACTCCTTGTGTCCAACCTAAATCTATTGTGCTCCAGTTTAAAACCATTGCCCTTGGGTTAAGAACTGGCTGGAGGGCTGTGCCCAGAGAGTGGTGGTGAATGCTGCCACATCCAGCTGGCAGCCAGTCACTAGTGGTGTCCCCCAGGGATCAGTGCTGGGCCCCATCCACTTTAATATCTTTACTGATGATCTGGATGAGGGGATTGAGTCCATCATCAGTATATTTGTAGACAATACCATGTTGGGAGCAGATGTTGATCTGTTAGAGAGTAGAAGGGCTTTGCAGAGGGAACTTGACAGGCTGGACAGATGGGCAGAGTCCAACATGATGACATTTAACAAGTCCAAGTGCCGGGTGCTGCACTTTGGTCACAACAACCCCATGCAGTGCTACAGAATGGGGTTGGGGTGGCTGGAGAGCAGCCAGGCAGAAAGGGACCTGGGGGTACTGGTTGACAGTAGGCTGAACAAGAACCAGCAATGTGCCCAGGTAGCCAAGAAGGCCAATGGCATCCTGGCCTGCATCAGGAATAATGTGTCCAGCAGCAGCAGGGAAGTCATTGTGCCACCGTACTCTGCATTGGTTAGGCCACACCTTGAGTACTGTGTCCAGTTCTGGGCCCCTCAGTTTAAGAATGACATTGAGACACTTGAGCATGTCCAGAGAAGGCCAATGAGGCTGGGGAGAGGCCTTGAGCACAAGCCCTGTGAGGAGAGGCTGAGGGAGCTGGGGTTGTTTAGCCTGGAGAAGAGGAGGCTCAGGGGGGACCTTATTGCTGTCTACAGCTATCTGAAGGGAGTTTGTAGCCAGGTGGGGGTTGGTCTCTTCTCCCAGGTAACCAGCACCAGAACAAGGGGACACAGTCTCAAGCTGCACCAGGGGAGGTTTAGGCTCGAGGCGAGGAGGAAGTTCTTCCCAGAAAGAGATTGGCCATTGGAATGTGCTGCTCAGGGAGGTGGTGGAGTCACCATCCCTGGAGGTGTTCAAGAGGGGATTGGATGTGGCACTTCGTGCCATGGTTTAGTAGTCATGAGGTGTGTGGTGACAGGTTGGACTTGATGATCTTTGAGGTCTTTTCCAACCCTATTGATTCTACGATTCATGCTGCCATTACAAGCATTTCTAAACAATTCTTCCCCAGCCTTCTGTAGGTGCCCTTCAGATACTGAAATGTAACTGTAAGGTATCAGCAGATAGCTGACTAGAACCAGCACACTGACTCTGCACTGAGAAACATCCATGTGATAGGACCTTGCACTGTGTCCTAGAAGACATTTCTGAGCCCAAATAATCCCCCTCAGCAACCCAACTACTTACTCAAATGTTTGCTCCTGTTTGTGACGGATCTGCAAAGAGACCAAACCTGCTCAGTGGCAGGCAATTGGAAAATAACTGTTCTGCTCCAGTGTCTGAATTGTTGACAGAAGGGAAATGTTCACGTGTGCAATGAGCATGAAAACCAAAAGCCTTTCCCTGGTGCTCTTCTTCCATCAAGACCTGTGGCCTCACCAGATGACCTGTGAGCAGAGAACAGGGAAAGTATAAGAAAATAGTTTTTACTAAGGCTTCTTTTCTGAAGGAAAGTCTGTTGCAGATGCTGCAGTTGTACCTCTCATATTGCCAACTAAAAATCTGTAAGAAGTTAATAAAGTGGTTTGGAAAATCAGGAAATGTTGCTTTTTGGCTCTAGTAAACCTTTGCATTAATATTTATTTTGCATATTTATGCAATTTTTTTTTTCTCTTTTATTTGGATTCACCCAGGCCAGAAACTACAGGACTGAAACTGCAGAACTGGCAGAGCCTTGTGCAGCTCCCTTGCACTCCTCCAGTGCCCCTTGCCTTGGTGCCTCACAAAGTCCTGTGGCTCTAAGGACCAGGATCTTGTTACTGAGTCCAACTTTTCTTGCCAGGTGGGAGCCCTGGGCATCCTGACTATCACTTAGAGTATCACAGTATCACTAAAGTTGGAAGAAGGCAGAGATATCACCAGGCATGTGAAAGTGTTTCAGACTTACACAGGACTGAAAGTGAACCGGAGCAATGACCACTTCTCCCTGCGAGCATCTAGAATATGAAATACAGTGATACTTTGGCTTGACTCAGAGCTATACCTCATTAAAAATAACTTCTATAACTGTATCCACACGTCTGTTGGTCTATTAGTCTTTGTTTTTCTCAAAATAAAAGAGAAAAAACTAAGCAGAGGGAGGTTTCCAGACATTTCCCATGGGGAAAGAGCTTTGAATGGCCAGATTATTTGCAGGTACTGCTTTAAATCACTATGATCTTGCAAAACTCTGGTTTTGTTGTTGTTTTTTAATCCACTGTGATACCTTCCTCATCTTTTAATCCAAAGGAAAGTGGATTACAATTCTTTTCATCCTGTCCCCCCAGCTCTTCAGCAGTGCGATGGCCTGCTATGGCTGCAGCGCAGTTCTGGCTGGGGTGAGTCTTAATTAGCTGTCAATGATGTCATGTCCATGTCTGTGTTAAAGGCACAGATCTAAGTGTTCCTCCTTATTTAATGTACTGCCGAAAATTCCATTTTGGGATAGCATTGAGATGCTTCAGAGCCAACCTTGTAGTTCTCCTGTAGCTGAGAGGCTTGGCCTTCAGCCTTCTGACACTACCCCAGTTGTGCTATAACGGTCCCGAAACACACACTGCCTGTTGTGTTTTATGGCTTATGTGAAAAGTGTCCAATTCCTTGTCAGTTGACAAGGGAGGAGCGTTGCAGTGAAGGATTGCACAGCAGTGTGCCTGGGAGCTATGTTATTTCACACCAGCAGCAACCTTTCAGTGTTTGCTCGGCAGCCCAGTAGAGCCTTGGTGCTCTTGCCATAGAGCAGAGAGCAAACCTCATTGTAGTCACTCTCCCTGCCAGAAAGACTAATGCATGTTGCCAAATATCTCCCCTCAACACATTTATTGAACATTAAACCAGCAGAATAGCATTGAATGAAGTCCAGTAATTTTATAGGATATATTTTAGTCACTAGACTTTGAAGGCCGGTCCAATGTTAATTATAAAGTTTCTGTGTCTGGATAGCATATTGTTAACAGTTATTTTCTAAGTGCTAATGGCAAGATGGAAGACTTCCAATAGTTTTATTGAGGAAGTGGCAATTAAAATGTTGAGCACTGCAACATACACACAAAATAAAAATTATTGTGCATACACAGCATTTTTTTATGCCTCAAAAAGAAGAAGAAGAAGAAGGGAAAACAGGACAAAAAACCCCAAACAGCAAACCCAAGGATGAATATTTTCCTTTGAAATAAATGCAACCATTTTCTTTCTGAAAAAGTTTTGCTTTTGGGAAAAAGAAAAGCCTAAAACCACCCCAAAACATGGATTTGCTTGCCAACTTCAAATGTCACGAGCCTTGAACAAGTTTGACATTGTTTAAAGGCACATCGTGAAGCTATTAGAAAGCTAAGACAAGTTGCTGTGTTATGTTTTTCCACACACCAAGAGCAACAATATGTTCTCAGTTTGAGGGACTTCTTTTAGGTTAAGGGAAAACAAAAAATAAGAAGAAAGAACAGAAAGCAGAGCGTTCACCAGGGTGTGTGGAAGTGCCTGCACGGGGCAAGTCTGAAGGGGTGGGTAGGAAGAGGGTCTCTGTAAGAGCTGCCACCAGGTCAGCTGGGCAGGACTGCTGCGCTTGATGTGGTGCTGCTGCATGCAATCAGAAAGAAAAAACATATAAGGAAAAAGGACTATTTATGGTTCTGTATTGTCCATCAATTAGCAGGCTCCACACAGACCTTGCCTTGCAGAGCAAATGGCTACCACCTGCTAAAAGGAGCCCTGGCGGGATCTGTAGCTGAGACAGGAGTCCAGAAGCATTGGGAATGGTTTTTAGCATGAAGCTGGTCAGGAGGAGGCACATAATCCATGCAAGATGAGTGGGAGCTGGAGGCTCCAGCCATTTGAGTGGGTTTGGGTTTGCCTGCAACATACCTGTTTTAATCTAAACCTGCTGCAGTGACAGGTTTTAAAGCTCTTCCTTAATGCTTTTCCAGACAGCTCTGTTTCCAGACAGCTTGGTGAAGCTGGATTTCACATCCTCTTCTGGCTGAGTGGATAAGCTCAGAGCCCAGGGAAGTTGAAAGCCACTCTTGGGTCCAGGGACAATGTCCCACCCCCCTTGGCTGACAAAGCAAGTAACAGCCTTGGCAGCTGCAGGTATATGGGGAGAGTGAAAAGAGGCATTTCCTAATTATTCAGGGCCTCCAGATCCCTAAGCATTTATTGTCCACAGAAGAAACATCCTGGATTTCCCTCTCCTTCCTTCTCTCCTCCTCCTTTTGCCCTGCCCAATGGTCATGTCAAGGACACATTAAGTAGTTGCCACTACCTTCTGGGTTGGGAGTTTTTTGTTTCCAGTACAATGCCTTCCCCGTTAAGAAAAGATGCATCACAGGTTTTATTTAGCATTTTAAAAGAGATTCTTTGTAGGGTAGCATCTGATGAAAACCACTGGGGAAACAAAAGCAAACTTGACTGAAGCACAGCTATTCTGCTAGTCTCTGTGTAGCCTCAGGAAACCCAGTGAGATGTCTCCAGGGAGCAATTCACTCTATCTGAGATCTGAATCACCTCTGGAGAGAACTTTCACTCTCCATTGTGTGGAAGGAAGTACCAAATGAGACTTGTGGTTCCTGAGGTTCAATGGGCAAACTTGGACCATCAGTCTGAAAGGCTGCTCACTTGTTGCTCAGACAAAGCAACAAATCTACTCTGTGAGGGTGCACTAGCATGGCAAGAGGTGCAAAAGGAAACCCCTCTCTATTATATTTCAAAAGTCCTGGCAGTCTGGTGAAGTCCCCACAGACTGGAAAAGGGGAAACATTGCCCCCATCTTCAAAAAGGGCAAGAAGGAGGAACCAGGGAACTACAGGCCAGTCAGTCTCACCTCTGTGCCTGGAAAGATCATGGAACAGATCCTCCTGGAGTCACTACTCGCTCAAAAGAATAGTGAAGAGGTGATTTGGAACAGTCAGCATGGCTTTGCCAAGGGCAAATCCTGCCTGACCAACCTGGTGGCCTTCTATGAGCAGGTGACAAAATTAATAGATGAGGGGCGAGCAACTGATGTCGTTTACCTGGACCTGAGCAAAGCCTTCGACACTGTCCCGCACCACATCCTGGTCTCCAAACTGGTGACACATGGGTTTGATTGGTGGACCACTAGATGGATAAGGAACTGGCTTGATGGCCGCACCCAAAGAGTGGCTGTCAATGGCTCCATGTCCCAGTGGAGGCCAGTGACAAGTGGAGTCCCTCAGGGATCAGTCCTGGGACCTATCTTATTCAACATCTTTGTGGGGGACATGGACAGTGGCATTGAGTGCACCCTCAGCAAGTTTGCTGATGACACCAAGCTGTGTGGTGCAGCAGACACGCTGGAGGGAAGGGAGGCCATCCAGAGGGACCTTGACAGGCTGGAGAGGTGGGCACAGGCCAACCTCATGAAGTTCAATAAGAGCAAGTGCAGGGTCCTGCATCTGGGTCGAGGCAATCCCAGGCACAAATACAGGCTGGGCAGTGACTGGCTGGAGGATAGCCCTGAGGAGAGAGACTTGGGGGTGCTGGTGGACAAAAAGCTCAACATGAGCTCTCAGTGTGCACTTGCAGCCCGCAAAGCCAATCAGATCCTGGGCTGCATCAGGAGAAGTGTGGCTAGCAGGTCGAGGGAGGTGATCCTCCCTCTCTACTCAGCCCTGGTGAGACCCCACCTGGAGTACTGTGTCCAGTTCTGGAGCCCCTATTACAAGAGGGATGTGGAGGTGCTGGAACGTGTCCAGAGAAGGGCCACGAGGATGATCAGAGGGCTGGAGCACCTCTCCTATGAGGACAGACTGAAGGAGTTGGGGCTGTACAGTCTGCAGAAGAGAAGGCTCCGAGGTGACCTAATTGTCGCCTTCCAGTATCTGAAGGGGGCCTACAGGAAGGCAGGGGAAGGACTTCTCAGGATATCAGGTAGTGATAGGACTAGGGGGAATGGAGTGAAGCTGGAGGTGGGGAGATTCAGGCTGGATGTGAGGAGGAGGTTCTTCACCATGAGAGTGGTGAAACCCTGGAATGGGTTGTCCAGGGAGGTGGTCGAGGCCCCGTCCCTGGGGGTGTTTAAGAGCAGGCTGGATGAGGCTCTGTCCAGCCTGATGTAGTGTGGGGTGTCCCTGCCCATGGCAGGGGGGTTGGAACTAGATGATCCTTGTGGTCCCTTCCAACCCTGAATGAAACTATGAAACTATGAAACTATGAAACAGGAATATAGAAAATTAAGGAAGTGAATAAGAATTCAAGACTGAATGTTCCCTGCCTGCTATTCCTACTTCTCCCCTTGTATTGCCACAGGAGGAAGAAAAATAGAGTGTGTAATCGTTGCACTTTATCTCTTGTTTGTTCCTTTTGCTTTGCCTCTGCTTCCCTCTTTTTGCATGGTCATAAAAAGCAGCAAGGGGATTCTGACCCACCTGAGCACCCATGCACCATGGATGGTTCCCTAGCATGACCCCACACTGTGAGTCAGACCACAAGGACTGGGGTTTGGGGATTCTTTTGGTTCTGGGTGAGCTGGACCTGAGGACATTCAGCTTCCCCTAAAGCTGAAAGCTGTGATACATCAGTCATGTCTGGCTGGATACAGAGGAGAGGTGTTAGTGTACATCTAAAGGAGTCCAACATAGAAACATAGAATTGTCAGGGTTGGAAGGGACCTCAAGGATCATCCAGTTCCAACACCCCTGCCATGGGCAGAGACACCTCACACTAGAGCAGGTTACAGTATCACAGTATAACTTAGGTTGGAAAGGACCTCGAGGATCATCGAGTCCAACCTATCAACACAGACCTCATGACTAGACCATGGCACCAAGTGCCATGTCCAATCTCCTCTTGAACACCTCCAGGGACAGCGACTCAACCAGCTCCCTGGGCAGCACATTCCAATGACGAATGACTTGCTCGGTGAAGAACTTCCTCCTCACCTCAAGTCTAAACCTCCCCTGGTGCAGCTTGAGACTGTGTCCTCTTGTTCTGGTGCTGGTTGCCTGGGACCAACCCCTTCCCAGCTACAACCACCCTTCAGGTAGTTGTAGAGGGCAATGAGGTCACCCCTGAGCCTCCTCTTCTCCAGGCTAAACAGTCCCAGCTCCCTCAGCCTCTCCTCACAGGGCTGTGCTCAAGGCCTCTCCCCAGCCTTGTTGCCCTTCTCTGGACACGTTCAAGTGTCTCAATGTCCATCTTAAACTGAGGGGCCCAGAACTGGAAGGTTGCTCACAGCCACATCCAGCCTGGCTGCAAAAACCTCCAGGGATGAGGCTTCCACCACCTCCCTGGGCAACCTATGCCAGTCTCTCACCACCCTCCTGGGGAAGAACTTCTTCCTAACATCCAATCTGAATCTACTCACTTCTAGTTTTGCTCCATTCCCCCAAGTCCTGTCACTCCCTGACACCCTCAAAAGTCCCTCTCCAGCTTTCCTGTAGCCCCCTGCAGATACTGAAAGGTCACAATTAGGCCTCCTTGGAGCCTTCTCTTCTCCAGACTGAACAGCCCCAACTCCCTCAGTCTGTCCTCATAGCAGAGCAGCTCCAGCCCTCTGCTCATCCTCGTGGCCCTTCTCTGGACCACTGACCTCTTCATAATTCTTTCTCAATGAGATTAAAAATACAGAATACATGAATCCTTAACACCTAGTACATATACAAGATACAGGAAAATCCCCCAAAACCTTCCCCCCAACCAGACTAAACCACATACTCATTTTTTCCCCACCTGGGGTTTAACATATGTCCCAGGGCTCTTTCTTCCCCCCAATTTCTAGTCTGGATTCAGGTTGGCCAGGCCTGAAATTGCCTTCCTTAAGTCCCTGGCATCAGACTTAAACAGGTCAAGATTGCACAGTAAAAAATCAGTCAGGTCTTGAAGGCCACAGATAAGACTAGAACCATCCTCCTTCTACATCAGATAAGGTAGCTCACTGCATCCAGGGAGAAGAAAGGGAAGAAAGAGAGCAAGTTGGCCTTGAAGCCAACTACAAAGATATAGCAGAATTATGACTGAATAACAAAATTATGCTTGAATAACAAAAATTACAATTTCCTGGGTTCACCTCCTGGACCTTTCTGGTCCTCTTGGAGGACTCAACTCTGTGGCTTTTCTTAAGGGGCAACCAGCCTCCAGCCATGACAACCTTGCATGATGACTTCTCATTCAGCAGCAGTCAACCCTCTTCAGCTCACAGCCTTCTAGCTTTTCAAGTAGCATAATCTTCACAACAAAAGTAAGCAGGAGGTTGCCTGTCTCAGTTACAGTTTCCAGGCCCTTTCAGAGTAGCATACAACTTCCAGCAGATCTGTGTGCTTTGCCTTAAAAATGCTAACCTGCTTGATTTCAGATGCTGAGCTTTGGCTAAGAGGAGCGTCCTGGGCTCACTCAGAGCAAAGCAATAGGCAGGGAGGAAGCCAGGGAGGGGGCCTGATGCCTCCTTCCAGCTATTGTGACCACCTCCTCCGGGGAAAGGTGGGGAGCTTTTGCTCCTTATGGCCCTCAGCCCAACCTGAGATACATGGACAGACAGCTCCCACCTCTGCTGCTGCTCCTGTGTGGATCTATAGGAGATTGCCATGGTTCAGTGAGCAGACAGATTGCCCTATTGCCCCAAAAGGGGCAAAAAGAATAATGCTCAGACAATGATAGGACTAGGGGAGATGGAAAAAAAAAATAGAAATGGGTAGATTCAGATTGGATGTTAGGAAGAAGAATTTCTTCCCCATAAAGGTGGTGAGACACTGGAATAGGTTGCCCAGGAAGGTGGTGGAAGCCTCATCCCTGGAGGTTTTTGCGGCCAGGCTGGATGTGACTGTGAGCAACCTTCCAGTTCTGGGCCCCTCAGTTTAAGAAGGAGTAAGCTGATCTAGTGTGAGGTGTCCCTGCCCATGACAGGGGTGTTGGAACTGGCTGATCCTTGAGGTCCCTTCCAAGCCTAACAGACGATTGGATAGTATTGGAAAGTTTAAATGGAAAGGGTATTTACAAACTACAGTGCCACAGTGCTATAGGAGAAAGCATAGCAAAGGAGATAAAACACAAAAAGAAATCCATAGTCTGGGTTTAACACAGAAGGTCATTAAGCCAAAGCGCCACACAAACCTCCCTCTGTACCGGGCCAACAAAACTCAGGCTTCTATGCCCCCCTTCCTACCAAGGCTCTCTGTAGCACAGAGGTTTGTGACACAGAACAAAATTCTGCTTGGCAGCTCCAGGCCCCAATGAAACTGCTCCAGGCCTAATTGGCAGCATTGCCAAAGTCAACCTGGCTTTATTCCACCACCAGGGAGATAAGAACCTGGGCATTCTTCCTGGGAGGAGAGAGAGCAGGGAAAAGGGAAGAAACAAATGTTTGCAATCAAATTTATAGGGATGCAGGACTTATGGGTATGAAACACAAAGATTATACTTTCTGGTAAACCCCCTGGACCTTCCTAGCTTCTGGAGGTTTGTAACACTATGGTGCTCTTAAGGGGAACTAGGCTCAAACTGCCACAGAGATGTAGGACCTGTCAAACAAATGCTTCCTGAAGAACAGCTGGTTTTGATGTCAACTTTTGTGAGGGTCATTCAAGTTGCTGAGGCCAGAAGTCCTGGGAGAAGCAGCTGAGGTGCCCTCAAAATGGTGTGGCCAGCAGGAACAGGGAGGTCATTCTGCCCCTGTACTCAGCACTGGTTAGGCCACACCTTGAGCACTGTGTCCAGTTCTGGGCCCCTCAGTTTAGGAATGATGTTGAGTTGCTGGAACAGAGAAGGGCAACAAAACTGGTGAGGGGGCTGGAGCACAAGCCTTATGAGGAGAGGTTGAGGGAGCTGGGGTTGCTTAGCCTGGAGAAGAGGATGCTCAGGGGAGACCTTATTGCTCTCTATAACTCCCTGAAGGGAGGTTGTAGCCAGGTGAGGGTTGATCTCTTCTCCCAGGCAACCAGCACCAGAACAAGAGGACACAGTCTCAAGCTGCACCAGGGGACGTTTAGGCTGGATGTTAGGAAGAAGTTCTTCATGGAAAGAGAGATTGGCCATTGGAATGTGCTGCCCAGGGAGGTGGTGGAGTCACCATCACTGGAGGTGTTTAGGAAGAGAGTGGATGGGGTGCTTGGTGCCATGGTTTATTTGATTAGATGGTGTTGGGTGATAGGTTGGACTTGATGATCTCAAAGTTCTCTTCCAACCTGGTCTATCCTATCCTATCCTATCCTATCCTATCCTATCCTATCCTATCCTATCCTATCCTATCCTATCCTATCCTATCCTATCCTATCCTATCCTACCCTATCCTATCCTATCCTATCCTATCCTACTCTACTCTAAAAATCAGGCTTCACCTAGCCTGTGGGCTGCTGCAAGGGACCAACAGGCATTAGCAGCTACATGGAAAATCCAGGAATGATGGAATAACACTTTTGAGATGTTCAGCTGTAAAATCTGCCACAGATCCTTTTCTAAATCAATCCAAGCTTTATGTACAGCTTGATAAAAGATTTATTAGGTGAGGGATAATAAATATGTAAAAAGAAAGGGATGGAAAATAGAAGTAATATACCTGTAAAGGGTCTGCTATGCTGAGCTGAACTAAACAAGAGCTTGCTTGGGACAAGTTGCTCCATACCAGTTATTTATTAAAGGAGAAAGGGAAAAAAGAATAAAAGAAAGTGAGGAGGGTAAAATGATCCCATGTAAGGGCTATGGTAGAGAGCAGAATGCTCTGGCCACTGATGTTCTGCTTCTTCAGCTATTTCTCCCGGGCCTCTGTTAGCTTAAGAGTGGACTTTGAGATATTAGGTGTTGGTGTTTGTGCTATTGTTCACAGCAAGTCGCAATCATACTGCAGCTCAACATCAAAAGGCATGAGGCAGCAGGCTGGGAAACACAGATCACTGAGGTCAATGCTAGATGCTTTCTTGGAATGGTTAAATGTTCCATCTGTTAACTAATGGGACCTTGACACTGTGAATTACCGTCATTAAGAAAGTTAGGAACACCTGGAGAGAGCACTGGAAACTTTACAGGAAATGGTTATATTAGGACTTTAGGTGTGGCCTCAGCAGTGATTTAAAGGTAATGTGCTTGAATGTATCCTTGCAGCACACTCTGGAAACTGTTCCAGGAACTGGTACAAGAAGAGAATAGAATAGAAGGATAATATAAGGATATTTCACTGCAGAGGTGTCATGGTGGTATTTTGCAAAAGGACACCTGAAGAAGAAGGAAAGATAGAATAGAATAGAATAGAATAGAATAGAATAGAATAGAATAGAATAGAATAGAATAGGAGTAGAATAGAATAGAATAGAATAGAATAGAATAGAATAGAATAGAATAGAATAGAATAGAATAGAATAGAATAGAATAGAATAGAATAGAATAGAATAGAATTAACCAGGTTGGAAGAGATCTTTGAGATCATCGTATCCAACCCATCACCCAACACCATCTAATCAACTAAATCATGGCACCAAGCACCCCATACAGTCTCTTCCTAAACAGCTTCAGTGATGGTGACTCCACCACCTCCCTGGGCAGCACATTCCAGTGGCCAAACTCTTTCTATGAAGAACTTCTTCCTAACATCCAGCCTAAGAGATTCCAAGAGCAAAATTCCCTATTCAAGAGCAAATTTTCCTATTCAAGAGCAAATTTTCCTATTCATAGACAGACTTCTCCACTGGTGATGTCAGCATTTTTCACTCAGTACTGATACTGTCAGGAGGGAATCTTCTGCAGAAACAGCCAGAAGTAGTGAAAATTAATTTTCACTATTTCATCACCTAGCAGTGAAAGCTTTCTATGACATCTCTCTTCATCAAGACGCATCTGTTCTGTAGGGAGAGCAGTGAAAACACTTCACAGTATCACAGTATCACAGTATCACAGTATCACTAAGGTTGGAAGAGACCTCAAAGATCATTGAGTCCAACCTGTCACCACAGACCTCATGACTAGACCATGGCACCAAGTGCCACATCCAATCCCCTCTTGAACACCTCCAGGGATGGTGACTCCACCACCTCCCTGGGCAGCACATTCCAATGACGAATGACTCTCTCAGTGAAGAACTTCCTCCTCACCTCCAGCTTAAACTTCCCCTGGCACAGCTTGAGACTGTGAAGTAAATGTTCATGGATGTGACTATCCACGTCATTATGCTTTATTACAACAATTCTCTTCAAGGGTAGAACATAATAATCAAACGGGCTGGTTAGGAGACAGTCTGTCACTCCTGATCTGCCCCTGCTCAAGGACATAAGGTTGAGGTTCGGGAGTTTTAGGTAGTTTTTGGGTTTTTTTTTGTGTTTGTTTGTGGATGTTTGGGGTTTGGTTTGGTTTTGGTTGTGTGGTGTTGTGGTTTTGTGTTTTATTTTGTTGCTATTGTTTTTTTTTACCCCCCACTGGACTCCAGCCTAAAATGAAACAACACTAGAACAGAGGTCAAGAACTTGGGAGAATTCATTCAAGGGGAACCAGGTACAGCTTGATTCAATATCAATATTTCATATGTACTGAGATTGTGGTTCAATCTACAAGATGGCAGAACACCATTTTTATGGCTTTCCATCTGTGAGAAGTTATTCCTCAAAGCACTCTGTATGAACAATCTAACAGATATTCATTTTTGAGATCATATATTCTGCTAAGTGGGATCTTTTTTGATGCCCAGGCTGGCTGTGATAGTAATTTTAGAACTAGAGAGAGAGAGAGAGTCCTAGGGCCAGATTCATAAAAAGAAATGTCTTCCACACAAAGTTATTTTCCATGATGCATTAACTCCTCCTTTTCCAGCCATTTGGAGGAAAGTAATATACTCAATATTGCATACCCATGGAGCAAAGGAAGAATCAATCAGTGGAGGAATCATAAAGAGATGATAAAGTTTATATTTAAGTAATAAAATACGCATTCTTTTTCTTGTGGGAAAAAAAAAAGAAAGAGAGAATAAATTCTTGTTTATTTCAGGACATAACTACAAATACTTTGAGTCTGAGTACAACCCAAACTGTGATGACACAGCAATAAGAGCATATTGCATTGATGCACTTTGACACTGTCCCGCACCACATCCTGGTCTCCAAGCTGGTGACACATGGGTTTGATGGGTGGACCACTAGATGGATAAGGAACTGGCTTGATGGCCGCACCCAAAGAGTGGCTGTCAATGGCTCCATGTCCCAGTGGAGGCCAGGGACAAGCGGAGTCCCTCAGGGATCAGTCCTGGGACCTGGCTTGTTCAACATCTTTGTGGGTGCCATGGACAGTGGCATTGAGTGCACCCTCAGCAAGTTTGCTGATGACACCAAGCTGTGTGGTGCAGCAGACACACTGGAGGGAAGGGAGGCCATCCAGAGGGACCTTGACAGGCTGGAGAGGTGGGCACAAGCCAGCCTCAGGAGGTTCAACAAGAGCAAGTGCAGGGTCCTGCATCTGGGTCGAGGCAATCCCAGGCACAAATCCAGGCTGGGCAGGGACTGGCTGGAAAGTAGCCCTGAGGAGAGAGACTTGGGGGTGCTGGTGGACAAAAAGCTCAACATGAGCTCTCAGTGTGCACTTGCAGCCCGCAAAGCCAATCAGATCCTGGGCTGCATCAGGAGAAGTGTGGCCAGCAGGTCGAGAGAGGTGATCCTCCCCCTCTACTCAGCCCTGGTGAGACCCCACCTGGAGTACTGTGTCCAGTTCTGGAGCCCCTATTACAAGAGGGATGTGGAGGTGCTGGAACGTGTCCAGAGAAGGGCCACAAGGATGATCAGAGGGCTGGAGCACCTCTCCTGTGAGGACAGACTGAAGGAGTTGGGGCTGTTCAGTCTGCAGAAGAGAAGGATCTGAGGTGACCTAATTGTGGCCCTCCAGTATCTGAAGGGGGCCTACAGGAAGGCTGGGGAGGGACTGCTCAGGATCTCAGGTAGTGATAGGACTAGGGGGAATGGAATGAAGCTGGAGGTGGAGAGATTCAGGCTGGATGTGAGGAGGAAGTTCTTTACCATGAGAGTGGTGAAGCCCTGGAATGGGTTGTCCAGGGAGGTGGTCGAGGCCCCGTCCCTGGAGGTGTTTAAGCCCAGGCTGGATGAGGCTCTGGCCAGGCTGATGTAGTGTGAGGTGTCCCTGCCCATGGCAGGGGGCTTGGAACTAGATGATCCTTGTGGTCCCTTCCAACCCTGAATGATACTATGATGCTATGATACTATGAATTATGGTGCAGTTGTAGTTGTAGTTGTAGTTGTAGTTATGATGACACCAAGCTGGGGGCAGAGAGGCTCTGCAGAGGGACCTCGACACCTGAAGGCTGTGCAGACATTCAGTGAGACTTGGACTGACTGAGAGCTGGGGAGAGAGGAACCTAATGAGGTTCAACAACGATAAGGGCAGAGTCCTGCATCTAAGGGCAGAAATGAGCTGGGACTGAGAAGCAGTGTGGTGATAGAGGCTTTGTGGATCTCAGAAAAGAAGAGAGAAGATATAGGCTGTTTTACAGAAGTGTTTAGCCCTGGAGATGTTTACTCCAGCCTCTGACTCTCCATTACTTAAGGCTGTAGAGGTCTGGAATGGTACTACAAGTGCAAAGTGTGGGTGCACTGACATTTTCCAATGGGACCTATTAAAAATGGGAAGGAATTAGAAACTTGTATGTGGCTTGTAACTTCAAACTTTTCAACAGGATAAATACATGCAGAGTGCTCAACAATGCTGTGCAATGGGTTTTTTGTAATATATACTCCCTAATGTACTTATAAACAGGGGGAGTTCAAACAGCAATCAGCCAAAACTGAATAGGTACACTCCACCAGAATACATTTTCCTAAGAGCTGCCCTCAAAACATCATTTCTCATACTACTTGAAGTTGATTCAAGCAATGGGTCTGTGCCAATTGTTAAGCCTTCTGTCTTTATTTTATAGCTTATGTGATACAACTGACCAACTCACAGAAACATCTGTTGCACGTAAAGGCAAAAAGAACTAGGAGCCTACCAATGTTTAGGTGGCCTCTTGGTCTTTTCCTGACATCATTGCCTCTGAGGGTGACCTCAAATGCAGCCAAAACTATTCTGAACTCGTGGTTTGTTCATTTTGTAGAGGAGGGAATTTATTGCTCATTTAATTTAAGATGACAGAATTGTCAGAGTTGGAAGGGACCTCAAGGATCAGCTAACTTCAACCCCCATTGCCATGGGCAGGGACACTTCACACTAGATCAGGTTGCTCAGAGCCACATCCAGCCTGGCCTTAAAAACTTCCAGGCATGAGGCTTCTACCACTTCCCTGGGAAACCTGTTCCAGTGTCTCACCACCCTCATGGGGAAAAACTTCTTCCTAACATCCAATCTGAAGCTGCCCACTTCTTGTTTTTCTCCATACCCCCTAGTGCTATCACTACCTGATACACTAAAAAGTCCCTCCCCAGCTTTCTTGTAGGCCCCCTTAAGAAGGCCACAATAAGGTCTCCTCAGAGCCTTCTCTCCTCCAGACTGAACAGCCCCAACTCCCTCAGTCTGTGTCCATAGGAGAGGTGCTCCAGCCCTCTGATCATCCTCATGGCCCTTCTCTGGACACGTTCCAGCACATCCAGACCTTTCTTTTAATAGGGGCTCCAAAAGTGGATGCAGTCCTCCAGGTGGGGTTCTCACCAGAGTGGAGTAGAGATCTTTGATGTTTGTTAGCTAACTGTACAATTAAAATTGCAGTGTTTGGTGTAGATCTGAGTGGCTTGTAGCACCGGTCTCTCACTTGTGAGTACAGAGTTAAAGTTCAGCCAGAGGTCTTTCATTATGGGAGGTTTTCAGGGATTTTAGTGTTGTTCCCACTGGAGTGCTATCTACAACACAAACAACTCTAACATGATTTGGCAATTCAGGACAAAATTTGATTAGGAGACACCCCATTCTAGCTAATTTTTAAGATATTGAAGAGTGTTCTCCCTTTGCACAGCAGTTATTTCTGGCAAGACCTGAAATCGTTAATGAAGAAGAGGAGATTTGCCATACTGTATAGCCTTCAAAGCATATCAGTTTTGGCACTTCCCTGAACAAATGTATAGCATGGTGATTCACCTAAAAGATTGTGTTGACCCAGTGACAAGGAGATTGGAATTATATTTATGAGGGGGTTTGGAGCACAAGCCCTGTGAGGAGAGGCTGAGGGAGCAGGGGTTGCTTAGCCTGGAGAAGAGGAGGCTCAGGGGAGACCTTCTTGCTCTCTGCAACTACCTGAAGGGAGGTTGTAGCCAGGTGGGCGTTGGTCTATTCTCCCAGGCAAACAGCACCAGAACAAGAGGACATAGTCTCAAGCTGTGCCAGGGGAGGTTTAGGCTGGCTGTTAGGAAGAAGTTCTTCATGGAAAGAGAGATTGGTCATTGGAATGTGCTGCCCAGGGAAGGTGGTGGAGTCACCATTACTGGAGGTGTTTAGGAAGAGACTTGATGGGGTGCTTGGTGCCATTGTTTAGTTGATTAGATGGTGTTGGATGATAGGTTAGTATCATAGTATCATTCAGGGTTGGAAGGGACCACAAGGATCATCTAGTTCCAACCCCCCTGCCATGGGCAGGGACACCTCACACTACATCAGCCTGGCCAGAGCCTCATCCAGCCTGGGCTTAAACACCCCCAGGGACGGGGTCTTGACCACCTCCCTGGACAACCCATTCCAGGGTTTCACCACTCTCATGGTGAAGAACCTCCTCCTCACATCTAGCCTGAATCTCCCCACCTCCAGCTTCATTTCATTCCCCCTAGTCCTATCACTACCTGAGATCCTGAGAAGTCCTTCCCCAGCCTTCCTTCAGATACTGGAAGGCCACAATTTGGTCACCTCGGATCCTTCTCTTCTGCAGGACTGAACAGCCCCAACTCCTTCAGTCTGTCCTCATAGGAGAGGTGCTCCAGCCCTCTGATCATCCTTGTGGCCCTTCGCTGGACATGCTCCAGCACCTCCACATCCCTCTTGTAATAGGGGCTCCAGAACTGGACACAGTACTCCAGGAGGGGTCTCACCAGGGGCTGAGTAGAGTTGGAGTCCATGATCTCAAAGGTCTTTTCCAACCTGGTTAATTCTATTCTATTCTATTCTATTCTATTCTATTCTATTCTATTCTATTCTATTCTATTCTATTCTATTCTATTCTATTCTATTCCATTCCATTCCATTCCATTCCATTCCATTCCATTCCATTCCATTCCATTCCATTCCATTCCATTCCATTCAGAAACAATTCTCTGCCTTTTATTATTGGAGTTGGGGCTGTTCAGTCTGGAGAAGAGAAGGCTCTGAGGAGTCCTTATTGTGGCCTTCCAGGATCTGAAGGGGGCCTACAAGAAAGCTGGGGAGGGACCATTTTAGGGTGTCAGGTAGTGATAGGCCTAGGGAGGATAGGTTATGTTCCATAGGTTTTATTCAGTCCAATACAGACTGGTGCCTTGTGTGGCTTGCTCTCTAAACACTTGTAGTAAATGGCAACATTTTTATAAAACAGGATCCTTTCCTCAGCAAAACTGTTACACATTTTAACAGTTGAATTAATTTTGCCTAAGTGTAGCAGTGTCAACATGAAGTGCCAAGTGTAAGCAAGATCTTCCTACAGTAAATGGAGAGTAAACTCTGGTGAGGGACTCTCATAACAAGTTCCTGTAAGAAGTCTTTCCTGAAGGTTGTTTCTCCTCTGAAAGTTTATGAGGGTTATAACATAAAATGCTGAAAATGAAATTCTGTCCTCATGGTTAAGATGCAGCCAACCATATCCTGGGCTGTATCAAGAGAAGTGTGGCCAGCAGGTCGAGGGAGGTGATTCTCCCCCTCTACAGTGCTCTCATGAGACCCCACCTGGAGTACTGTGTCCAGTTCTGGAGCCCCTGTTACAGGAAAGATAGAGTCGTGATGGAACGCATCCAGAGAAGGGCCACAAAGATGATCAGAGGGCTGGAGCTCCTCTCCTATGGAGGCAGATGGAGAGAGTTGGAGTTCTTTAGTCTGGAGAAGAGAAGACTCTGATGAGACCTCACTGTGGCCTTCCAGTATCTGAAGGAGGTTAACAAGGAAGATGGGGAGGGACTTTTAGGGTGTCAGGTAATGATAGGACTAGGGGGAATGGAGATAGAAGAGGGGAGATTTTGATTAGGTGTTGGGAAGAAGTTCTTCCCCATGAGGGTGGTGAAACAGTGAAACAGGTTGCCCAAAGAAGTGGTGGAAGCCTTATCTCTGGAGGTTTTTAAGGCCATGCTGGATGAGGCTCTGAGCAACCTGGTCTACTGTGAGGTGTCCCTGCCCATGGTAGGGGGGTTGGAAGTAGATGATCCTTAAGGAGCCTTCCAACCCTCACAATTCTGTAACTCTATGAACTGCTCTGTCTTTTCTTACTGTAACACTTTTGCTCAACTTCAAGCCCTAATGACTGTTAATTCTACACAGAGACAACATTATACTGACACCCGTAGAAGGCAGATACTGAAATTATTTCAATGCATGTCAACACTGCAACCTGAAGAAGAAAAATCCAATTGGAAATTAGTTCAAAATTTTACAATGTCAGATCAACAAAATCTATTAGACTATAAAAATTCAGACAGGAAGTTTTCTTTTTCAAGGCCATGCATAAAAAAATGAAGGCTTATAAATCATTACAGCATGATGAACTTCCCCTAGAATAGAATAGAGTGGAAGAGACTCGAGGAGACTCGAGGAGAGGAGACTCGAGGAGAGGAGAGGAGAGGAGAGGAGGAGAGGGAGAGGAGAGGAGAGGAGAGGAGAGGAGAGGAGAGGAGAGGAGAGGAGAGGAGAGGAGAGGAGAGGAGAGGAGAGGAGAGGAGAGGAGAGGAAGGGAAGGGAAGGGAAGGGAAGGGAAGGGAAGGGAAGGGAAGGGAAGGGAAGGGAAGGGAAGGGAAGGGAAGGGAAGGGAAGGGAAGGGAAGGGAAGGGAAGGGAAGGGAAGGGAAGGGAAGGGAAGGGAAGGGAAGGGAAGGGAAGGGAAGGGAAGGGAAGGGAAGGGAAGGGAAGGGAAGGGAAGGGAAGGGAAGGGAAGAGGAAGAGAAGAGAAGAAGAGAAGAGAAGAGAAGAGAAGAGAAGAGAAGAGAAGAGAAGAGAAGAGAAGAGAAGAGAAGAGAGAGAAGAGAAGAGAAGAGAAGAGAAGAGAAGAGAAGAGAAGAGAAGAGAAGAGAAGAGAAGAGAAGAGAAGAGAAGAGAAGAGAAGAGAAGAGAAGAGAAGAGAAGAGAAGAGAGAGAAGAGAAGAGAAGAGAAGAGAAGAGAAGAGAAGAGAAGAGAAGAGAGAAGAGAAGAGAATAAACCAGGTTGGAAGAGACCTTCAAGATCATCGTGTCCAACCTGTCATCCAACACCACCTAATCAACTAAACCAATTAGAATAGAATAGAATAGAATAGACCAGACCAGGTTGGAAGAGACCTTTGAGATCATCAAGTCCAACCTATCATCCAACACTATCTAATCAACTAAACCATGGCACCAAGCACCCCATCCAGTCTCTTCCTAAACACCTCCAGTGATGGTGACTCCACCACCTCCCTGGGCAGCCCATTCCAATGGCCAATCACTCTTACTATGAAGAACTTCTTCCTAACATCCAGCCCAGTTTCTGATTGTGAAGGAACTTCCTGACAAGAAAAGTTCAAGACACTAAATTAAGTGGCCTTCAGTTTCATTTTGGTGAGCAAAGGTTGGATGAAGATAATGCTTGGGCAAGCACAAGTGTAAGGGGAAGATAGATATCTTCAATCATATTAAGTTCCTGCACCTCTTCATCAATTGTTCTGATAAGTTATGAGCTGTATTACAGCTTTCTAATGATATTTCAAAGTATTTTAAACAGAATCATCAAATGATATAATCAACAAGGTTGGAAAAGACTACAGGCATCATCAAGTCCAATCTATTACCTATTACCAACACCTCATGACAACTAAACCAAGGCTTCAAGTACCACATCCAATCCTTTTTTGAACACCTCCAGGGATGGAGACCCAACCACCTCCCTGGCAGCACATTCCAATGACCAATTACTCTTTCTATGAAGAACTTTCTCCTCACCTTGAGCCTAAACTTCCCCTGGCATAGCTTGAGACTGTGTCCTCTTCTTCTGGTGCTGGTTGCCTGGGAGAAAGAAACTAACCCCCACCCTGTCTACAATCTCCTTTCATGTAGTTGCAGAGGGCAATAAGGTCTCCCCTGAGCCTCCTCTTCTCCAGGCTAAGCAACCCCAGCTCCCTCAGCCTCTCCTCAAGGGGCTTGTGCTCCAAACCCCTCCCCAGTTTTGTTGCCCTTCTCTGGACACATTCCAGCAACTCAACATCTTTCCTAAACTGAGGGGCCCAGAACTGGACACAGTACTCAAGGTGTGGCCTAACCAGTGTTGAGAACAGGGGCAGAATGATTTCCCTGCTCCTGCCACACTATTGCTGATCCAGGCCAGGATGCCATTAGTCCTTCTTGGCCACCTGGGCACACTGCAGGCTCATGTTCAGCCTACTACCAACCAGTACCCCCAGCTCCAGCCACTCTGCCATGGTTTAGTAGTCATGAGGTGTTGGGTGACAGGTTGGACTTAATGATCTTTGAGGTCTCTTCCAACCTTATTGATCCTATGATTCTGTGTGTTGCCTAGACATCTGTCAGCACTGGACCTGCCACAGCTCATGCTGCCCACTTCAGTAGTTAAAAATAGGTAGATATGGGAGGGGTATTGAATGAGAGAGGACAACAGGGAGTTGAGAATGCTAGAAAAGCTATTAAGGTTCATAGGGCAAAACTCTATGGGAAGTTTGTTTATCTTTTCTCTCATGGAACTGTTTACAGCAATTGTCTCTTCTGAGGAGCTGTTACATGCTGCTTTGCTCTTCCCTGACTCTTGTCCTTATTCTTTTTGTGACATTCTCCTCACATCTCATCTTCTCCATCTGACTGTTATTTAGTTCCCCGTTTATTTAGTCAAATAAAGTCATGGATGCTAAAAACAGTCATGGCTGAAATTTTGCTTCCTCTCTTACATAAAAGAAAGAGGAGAAAAAACAACCAACCCACAGTTTGCAACAGAACCAGACCTATTTACCAAAGCTACCCGCCCATTCCCAGCCAGCCTGGGGACATTTTATTCAAACAAGCCCTTCCAACATTTCACAAAGCCAATTCCTTGACTGATGAGGTTTTTACTAAACCACTAGAGAAAAACCACCTCCCTTCCAACAGTTTGCTCATCTCTACCAGTATAAAATAAAATTTTACACATTGAATAAATGGAGGGGTTTTCAATTCCCCCCCCCCCCCCCCCCCAACAAACTTGCATCAGGCACATAATTGGCTGTGGACACTAAGCCTTCCACAGCATTATAATGTAAAACATTGTATTTGTGTTGTAGGTTAAGGATTAAATGTTCACAGGATCACAGGGTGTTAGGGGTTAGAAGGGGACCTCCAGAGATAATCAAGTATCAGGAATAGTGTGGCCAGCAGGAGCGGGGAAGTCATTGTGCCCCTGTACTCAGCACTGGTTTGGCCACACCTCGAATACTGTGTCCAGTTCTGGGCCTCTCAGTTTAGGAAAGATGTTGACTTGCTGGAATGTGTCCAGAGAAGGGCAGCAAAGCTGGGGGGGGGTTTGGAGAACAAGCCCTATGAGGAGAGGCTGAGGGAGCTGGGGTTGCTTAGCCTGGAGAAGAGGAGGCTCAGGGGAGACCTTATTGCTCTCTACAACTACCTGAAGGGAGCTTGTAGCCAGGTGGGGGTAGGTCTCTTCTCCCAGGCAAGCAGCACCAAACAAGAGGACACAGTCTCAAGCTGCACCAGCGGAGGTTTAGGCAGGATATTAGGAATAATTTCTTCATGGAAAGAGAGATTGGCCATTGGAATGTGCTGCCCAGGGAGGTGGTGGAGTCACCATCACTGGAGGTGTTTAGGAAGAGACTGGATGGGGTGCTTGGTGCCATAGTTTAGTTAATTAGATGGAGTTGGATGATAGCTTGGACTCGATGATCTCAAAAGTCTCTTCCAACCTGATTAATTCCATTCCATTCCATTCCATTCCATTCCATTCCATTCCATTCCATTCCATTCCATTCCATTCCATTCCATTCCATTCCATTCCATTCCATTCCTATTCTATTCTATTCTATTCCTCCTGCCAGAGCAGGACCTTTATGAATAAACCTTTATTAGAATAAACCAAACCAGGTTGGAAGAGACCTTCAAGATCATCGTGTCCAACCCATCAACCAATCCAACCCACCCAAACAGCTAACCCATGGCACCAAGCACCCCATCAAGTCTCCTTCTGAACACCTTCAATGATGGCGACTCCACCACCTCCCCGGGCAACCCATTCCATAGCGCAATCACTCTTTCTGTATAGAACTTCTTCCTAACATCCAACCTGAACCTCCCCTGGCGCAGCCTGAGACTGTGTCCTCTTGTTCTGGTACTGGGTGCCGGGGACCATAGAATCTATTGTAGGAATGCATCCATATGGCTCTTGAAAGTCTCCAGAGGAGACTCCATAACCTCTCTGGACAGCCTGTTCCCATGCTCTGTGACTCTCATAGTGAAGAAGTTCCTCTTATTGTTGAGGTTGAACCTCCTGCAGTTTATACCCACTCCCCTTTGTCCTATCACAGGGTACAACAGAGAAGAGCCTGTCCCCTCCCTCTTGACACTCAGCCCTCAGAGCTGAGGGAGAAACTGTTTACAAAGGCCTGCAGTGACAGGACCAGGGGCAATGGTTTCAAACTAGAGAAGGGCAGATTTAGATTGGTTATCAGGAAGAAGTTCTTCACTATGAGGGTTGTGGAACAGGTTGCCCAGGGAGGTGGTTGAAGCCCCTTCACTGGAGATATTCAAGGTGAAGCTCAACAAGGCCCTGGGCAACCTGATCTAGTTGGGGATGTCGCTGCTGACTGCAGGGAGGTCGGACTGGATGACCTTTGGAAGTCCCTTCCGGCCTGGACCATTCTATGATTCTATGTTGAAACAAGCTTTGGGTGAGACTTGGGTCAGGGTTTTCTCCCTTGTAACAGCAAACTCTGTCATCTCAGAATGGCACTGCTTCACCAGATGAGCACATGAGGCATATGCTTTAGAAAAAAAAGTTGCAACATAAAGAGAAGGAAACAGAGACAGGAGAACAATTCAGTGTTACTTCAAGAAAGATGAGACTGGATGTTGACTATCATTTGCAAAGGATACCTCAAAAACTTCATAGCAGAAACATCCACTTGAAACAGAGGCTGGAATTCAGCCAAACCCCCTAAACTGCCAAAGACAAACCATAGTTGCGTAAGACATCCCCCCAATCACAGCAGAAACTAAACAGGGGAGTTAGCAGAGCAGATGTTTGGAGGTCATTAACAGGAGCTCAGTTTTCCTTGCCTGATGGCTACCTCTGCAGATACCTGATTCCCAGAAAGTTCCTTGACCTCCAAACATCTGCTCTCCTCTCCTGTTTTCTTCACATTCTTTCTGCAGAGAGCCTCATGCAGTCATAACCTTTTGAGCTCTTTCTTATAAAATATTTGTATCTCACTCCCCTAAATCATGAAGAATAGTATTTAACAGGTCTAGAACTATCATCATTCATGGTAGGACTTTCATGTTCATTGCAGTTGATGCTAAACTGTATTACTTGTTGCATTTTTGAGGCATGCTGTGAGCCTGTACCTCAACTCTATAAATAAGCTAATCTCGAGTACTTAGTTCTTTTCATTTGAACCCTTGACCACTTTCCTTTTGGTCTATAATTTGCCATTTTACTGCATTGCTTCATCTGCTGTTCTTTGCCAAGTCCTCAGTCACTATAAGTCACTATGTCAGTCAACTAGACGTGCTTGAGACAACTTCATTACTTTTTAAAAGGGAGGGGCCAAACACACATCTTTCCAAGTGTGATAGCCACTGCTTTTTCATCCTCTAATGGCCAAGTATGTCTAGTAAAAGTTGTATACAATCATAGAATCATAGAATCAATAAGGTTGGAAAAGACCTCAAAGATCATCAAGTCCAACCTGTCACCCAACATCTCATGACTACTAAACCATGGCTTCAAGTGCCATGACCAATCCCTTTTTGAACACCTCCAGGGACGGTGACTCCACCACCTCCCTGGGCAGCACATTCCAACGGCCAAAAACTCTCTCTGTGAAGAACTTTCTCCTCACCTCAAGCCTAAACTTCCCCTGGTGCAGTTTGAGACTGTGTCCTCTTGTTCTGGTGCTGGTTGCCTGGGAGAAGGCACCAGGTGTGGGGTTTGCGAAATCAAGTTTTGACCATGCACTTAGCTCTGATCTTCTCATTGGCAAGTGAGAGAGTCCATCACCCCAACACTGCCTGCTCTTGCAAGGGGGAAAACCATGTAGACCTCCTCTTGGAGGAGAAATGATGGGTTGAAGCTGAATCTAAACTGTTTTGGATTCTTTAGATGCTCTGGACCTGAATGGACTGGTGCTGTCAGCATCAGACCATGCCCCCTCTTGCTTGCTAGGGAAGTAATTCCTGCTTCTCAGGTGGAGCAAAGCCCTGACTCCCTTTGATATCTGGCCTCTTGCTCTAGTGATCTTGTCTTTCATCAACCTGTTCAAGTTAGCGTCAGCTATTCAGATCCAGGGCTGCAACAGAACAACACCTAGGAATGGTTTGGGGAAACAGAACAAATACCTGGTTAGCTAGCAAAAGACATGCTGAGGTAGGTTACAGACTCATAGAATCACAGAATGTTAGGGGTTGGAAGGGGCCTTGAAAGATCATCCAGTCCAACCCCCCTGCCAGAGCAGGATCACCTAGACCAGATCACACAGGAATGCAATCAGGCAGGTTTTGAACATCTCCAGAGAGGGAGACTCCACAGCCCCCCTGGGCAGCCTGTTCCAAGGTTCTGTCACCCTCAGAGTGAAATATTTTTTATCTCATGTTTACATGTTGGGTTGGCACACTGAACTGGTGTAGAAAACTTTTGGGAAAAGCTTAACTCCCCAGCTTGCAGAGTCAGGCTCCTCTGTACTCTTGGGAGAGAAAGGGATTTTCCTTTCTATCAGATTGGTAAGGACTCTAGATACTTTGTTCTTTTTCTCTCTTCTTTGTGGTACTGATTACCCTACTGAAATAACTTGGACATCATAGTATCATAGTATCAGTCAGGGTTGGAAGGGACCACAAGGATCATCTAGTTCCAACCCCCCTGCCATGGGCAGGGACACCCCACACTACATCAGGCTGGCCAGAGCCTCATCCAGCCAGACATATCCTACCTAGACATGTTCCCACAGTACAAGGACCTCCTGGCTGATTTTATTCTCTGTTTGCAGTCACCTTACCTCCTGTTTTGTATGAAAAAATACAACCTCATGGATTGATCTAACTTGTTATCAAGGTGGATACATCCCCTCTTGCTTTGTTTCTAAGTTAATTCTGCTTTAAAAGCTGCACAATGTAGATCTTGCCCTTGTTTGATCATCTCTGATTGCTTTTCGACACCTTCTCATTCACATACAAGCAGCTCTCTATTTCAGCATGAGGAAAAGTTTGTCTTCAACTTCTCCACTATATATTTTTCTTCATATGCCTTCCATGGGATCCATTGAGTTTAGAATTTTCTAAACCAGGCTACTGCCTTTATTCTTGCCAGGCCAAGCTCAAGTCAGAGCACCTAGTAACACTTCCCTCTGATGGTTACATTCTGTGTTACTGATGAACGTTTACTTACCCACTCCTATTGCAGCTGACTTTTCATGCCAAGCACAGGATCCTCTCTAGGTGAACAAACAGTCCCAGAACACACAAGGGAACTCAAAGCCCTCATCAAACAAACTGAAATGGTAGTTTTCAGAAGAATATACCCAGCTAATGAAGTCCTGCAAAACTCAGTTCTCTGAGCAAACTTCTGCAGCTCATTCCTTTTTAACTTGATGTTACAAAATGTCTTATGTCTGAATTTTCCCTTTGGCCACCATTAGGTCGTATTTCAAGTTCCTGGCACTTCTCCTTAAGTCTCCAATAAGTTAAATCGTTATTAGATATATTTTTGAGTCTGTAATACTTTTCCCCAAGTACACAATTAACATAAATCAAACACTCATCGTATAATCGTGGTTCCAGGCATATTTAGGACAAATGTAAGCAACTTTAATTAAGGGAGGGAGTTGTGGGATTGGAAGTGAGATGTAAATGGTAACAAATCAGCAACCTTTTTATCAGTTTTATCTGAGCCTCATGGCAATCATCACATTTGAGTTACAACTCTCTGCTTTTTTTTCCTCAGCATTTATTTCCCCCCATGCATCTTTGGTCTTTATCACAGGGCGCTTTCTCCCCTGTGGTAGAATAGGATAGGATAAGATAGGATAGGACAGGATAGGATAGGATAGAATAGAATAGAATAGAATAGAATAGAATAGAATAGAATAGAATAGAATAGAATAGAATAGAATAGAATAGAATAGAATAGACCAGGTTGGAAGAGACCTTTGAGATCATCAAGACCAACCTATCATCCAACGTCATCTAATCAACTAAATCATGGCACCAAGCACCCCATCCAGTCTCTTTCTAAACACCTCCAGTGATGGTGACTCCACCACCTCTCTGGGCAGCCCATTCCAATGGCAAATCCTTCTTTGTATGAAGAACTTCTTCCTAACGTCCAGCCTACAACTCCC
The DNA here is from genome assembly GCF_026170545.1 of Melanerpes formicivorus. Lineage (NCBI taxonomy): Eukaryota > Metazoa > Chordata > Aves > Piciformes > Picidae > Melanerpes > Melanerpes formicivorus. The sequence continues at coordinate 1,946,777 of NW_027142354.1, forward strand.
CTGGCACAGCTTGAGACTGTGTCCTCTTGTTCTGGTGCTGGCTGCCTGGGAGAAGAGACCAACCCCCACCCGGCTATAACCTCCCTTCAGGTAGCTGTAGACAGCAATAAGGTCTCCTCTGAGCCTCTTCTTCTCCAGGCTAAACAACCCCAGCTCCCTCAGCCTCTCCTCATAGGGCTTGTGCTCCAAACCCCTCCTCAGCTTTGTTGCCCTTCTCTGGACACCTTCCAGCAAGTCAACATCTTCCCTAAACTGAGGGGCCCAGAACTGGACACAGTACTCGAAGTGTGGCCTAACCAGTGCAGCATACAGAGGGAGAATCACCTCCCTGCTCCTGCTGGCCACACTTTGTATAGCCTTTGTATAGAGTTGAGCAAACAGAAGGCAGAAGAACTGCAAGGGAAAGTTGGAGCTGGCTTATTTGGCTTCATCAGGTTTAGTCTGGATGTTAGGAAGAAGTTCTTCACAGAAAGAGAGATTGGCCATTGGAATGTGCTGCCCAGGGAGGTGGTGGAGTCACTATCACTGGAGGTGTTTAGGAAGAGAGTGGATGGGGTGCTTGGTGCCATGGTTTAGTTGATTAGATGGTGTTGGGTGAGAGGTTGGATGCGATGATCTCAAAGGTCTCTTCCAACCTGGCTAATTCCATTCCATTCCATTCCATTCCATTCCATTCCATTCCATTCCATTCCATTCCATTCCATTCCATTCCATTCCATTCCATTCCATTCCATCTTTCCTCCTTCTTCAGGTGTCCTTTTGCAAAATACCACCATGACACCTCTGCAGTGAAATATCCTTACCTCTAGTAAAAGAGAAGACATTGTCCTAAGATATGCTATGCTATGCTATGCTATGCTATGCTATGCTATGCTATGCTATGCTATGCTATGCTATGCTATGCTATGCTATGCTATAGAATAGAATAGAATGGAATAGAATAGAATAGAATAGAATAGAATATCTTGAAAAGTTCGCAGTGGAACTGGATTTGTGCCACAAACATGACTGTTATTTCTCTGTCAGCCTCAAAAAACCCCTAAGTTCAAAGCAAAGAACAGAAACAAGCATCTCAGCAATTTTGGTCTGCTTTGGCTCTTCTGCCTGTTACTTGGCACAGGAAATAATTTTGATCAGTTTTGTGATCAACATGTGCTGACATAAAATCCATATCAAGGCACATATTTCATATGGTAGCATCTCTCTGGGTAAAAAATTCAACTGGGCTACTCCACAGCATTTCTTGTGTTGCCATATATCATCAATCAAAGTCTTATTAAGGTGTTCTGTTCCTGGCCTATTGCATGTTTTGAGAAGCTTGTTTTCGTGACCTGTCTCGTTCAGCAGCACCCTACTCTGGAAGGTCTGTAAACCTGTAGCAGATGTAGCTGGATGACTGTTGAATCATAGCAAATACCTGAACCACTCATCTCTGATGAGCTTGCTTTGGACCCCTTGTCATTGATCTGTCCCAGCAGTGCACCTCAATGGTGGAAAACTAATAAAAAGGGAGATGCAACACTGCAATGGAGAGCTTCAGACTGGAGAAGAGAAGGCTCTGAGGAGACCTTCCAGTATCTGAAGGGGGCCTACAAGAAAGCTGGTGAGAGACTTTTTAGGGTGTCAGGTGATGATGGGATGAGGGGGAATGGAAAAAAAATAGAAATGGGTAGACTCAGATTGGATGTTAGGAAGTTCTTCCCCATGAGGGTGGTGAGACACTGGAACAGGTTGCCCATGGAGGTGATTGAAGCCTCAACCCTGGAGCTGTTTAAGGCCTGGCTGGATGTGGCTCTGAGCAAGCTGATCTAGTGTGAGGTGTCCCTGCCCATGTCATGGGGGGTTGGAACTAGATGATCCCTGAGGTCCCTTCCAACCCTGATGATTCTATGACTCAAAGATTAGAGTAAAAGAATGGAGTATATGGGAACTATTTGCATTAGTGGGAGCACTCAGGCTTCATGCAGATAGAGCAGGACCAAAGCAGACAATATAACTATGCCTCTCCAGTTTGCTTCTGTTCCTGTTTCCACACATCCCTCACCAAGCCCCAGGCATTTTAATTTCACATCCTTGAAGATACATGAGAGGATGGAGTGCTGTAGCACAAGTGGCACAGATGTGAAGGAATGAAATGGGATTTCCACTGGCCCATGTGCACCTTTCTTTCCTATCATCTCTGTAATCTTGGATCTTGATGTGATTGCAGTGTATGAATGCTTGAAAGCCATATGACACTGGGAGGGTTGAAAAGCTGTCAGAGCACTCTGTTGAGGATTTAATCTCTCTGGTCCCTGTGAGCAGCTTTCATCCATCCTTACTTACAGGGAAGATAAGAATGTTCTTTGCTTGGTTTCACCTGTCATGATCTCATCCTGTATACACAGGCCTATATTAAATCAGAATTTGGCCTGCTATGTATTCAAATACATTCATATAGACATATATATATATAAAAGCCTATATTTACTCCCCCCAATATATTCACTTTGTGTTGAATATGCTGAACATATATATATATATATATATATATATATATATATGATAATTATTCTGAGTTTCCATTATCACACAGAATGACACAGAATTGTCAGAATTAGAAGGGACCTTGAGGATCATCTAGTTCCAACAAAGTGACAAGGCAGGAACACCTCACACTAGATCATGTTGCTCAAAGCCACATCCATCCTGGCTTTAAAAACCTCCAGGGATGAGGCTTCCACCACCTCCCTGGGCAACCTGTTCCAGTGTCTCACCACCCTCATGGAGAAGAACTTCTTCCTAACAGCCAGTCTGAATCTACCCATTTCTATATTCTTCCATTCCCCCTAGTCCTATCACTACCTGATAACCCAAAAAGTCCCTCCCCAGCCTTCTTGTAGGCCCCTTTCAGATACCGGAAGGTCACAATAAGGTCTCCTCAGAGCCTTCTCTTCCCCAGACTGAATAGCCCCAACTATCTCAGTCCGTCTCCATAGCAGAGGTGCTCCAGCACTCTGATCATCTTTGTAGCCCTTCTCTGGACACATTTCAGCATGTGCAGGTCCTTCCTGTAATAGGGGTTCCAGAACTGCATGCAGTACTCAAGGTTGCAGCTCACCAGAGTGGAGGTTTTTACCCACTGAATCACCCATCCATCAAACCCATACTGCACCAGCTTGGAGAGTAGGATGTGGTGCCAGACAATGTCGAAGGCTTTGCTCAGGTCCAGGTAAATGATGTCAGTTGCTCAGTCTTCATCTATTAATGTTGTGACCTTGTCATAGAAGGCCATCAAATTTGTCAGCAGGATTTGCCCTTGGTGAAGCCATGCTGATTGTGTCCAATCACCTATTTATTATTCTTCTGCCTCAGCAGTGCCTCCAGGAGGATCTGCTCCATGATCTTACCAGGCACAGAGGTGAGACTGACTGGCCTATAGTTGCCTGGTTCTTCCTTCTTTCCCTTTTTGAAAATGGGGGTTATGTCCCCCCTTTTCCAGTCAGTGGGGACTTCCCTGGACTGCCATGCCTTTTGGAATATAATAGAGAATGGTTTAGCAACCTCATCCACCAGTTCCCTCAGTGTCTGTGGGTGTATCACAGAATCTGAACTGCAGAGTCAATGAGGTTTGAAGAGACCTCCAAGAGTCCATCCGATCACCCAACCCTATCTGATCAATTACACCATGGCACTAAGTGCCTCATCCAGGCTTTTTTTAAGCACCTCCAGGGATGTTGACCCCATGACCTTGCTGGGCAGCCCATTCCAATGGCCAATCTCTGTTTCTGTGAAGAACTTCTTTCTGAGATTCCCCTTGCACAGCTTGAGACTGTCCCCTCTCTATCCTGTCAAGTCCCAAAGACTTGAACACTTTCAGGTTCGTCAGGTGGTCACAAACCTGATCTTCACTTACAATGGGCAGTTCTCTGTTTGGATTGTGTTTGATAGACAAGTGTGATATTTGAGAAACAAGTTTGATGTTTGATAAACAAAGTCAAATTACCCAATTTCTGCACTGGAAAGGAGCCCCAAACCAGGCAGAACAGGCAACTTGGCTGTACTCACCTAAGAAAAATCTTGAATATTCCCCCAAATTTTGAGACCAGATGGAACCAGTCATGATCCTCCAAGCTGATTTGCTGGGTAATGTCAACCTGATGCTCATAACTCCAGGTCAAACTATTGTGCACGAATACAGCAAAGGAAGAGGAGCATTCCTTGCATTGCCAGGAAGCAGGAGACAGGCTCCTCTGAGGTGAGTAGCAGAGAAGAGGTAAGATAAGCCCACATGATAGCTGTGTTACTCAGAAAACAAGCACAACTGCATAAGCTAGCAGAATTTTGCTCTGTATGTGCTCCAGGCTCCAAATAACCAGCAGTGAAGCAACCAGCACATCTTCAAATCATCTTTCCCTACAACACTATGAGTACAACTCTCCAGATAAGCTGAGGAGGAAAAGGCAAAAGTATGTAGGAGGATGTCCTGGGTTTGCTGGAACAGAATCCCAGGCCAGCCAAGGTCTGCAAACCATCAGCAGTTCTGAGTCAGCCAGAACTGCTGACTGGAGCTGGCTCACAGGTGTATCCCAAACTGTGAGCATCACTCTCAGGATAAAGGGAGAAGTTTGGTAAGAAGAGGGGAGCCTCTTGCCTGGGTTTTCTGTTTTGGCTCCTCTTTACTCCTTTCCTGCTCTTGAGGACTGCATTCCTGGATACTATGAGTTTCTGCTGGGCTGTGTACAACTTTGTACACTTCGTGTTGACATTGATACCAGCTTGGCTACTTTGTGATAGGTTGGACTCAATGATCTCGAAGGTCTTTTCCAACCTGGTTAATTCTATGCTATTCTATTCTATTCTATTCTATTCTATTCTATTCTATTCTATTCTATTCTATTCTATTCTATTCTATTCTATTCTATTCTATTCTATTCTATTCTATTCTATTCTATTCTCTTTTCAACTTGTGAGTCTTCTCTCCCTTTCCTGATTCTCCTTCAAAGCTAATTTGCCAGGGATCTTGAGGAACCTGCTCTAGCAGGAGGTCTCTCTCCCCATGGCAGGGATGATCTTTAAGGCCCCTTTCAACCTAAAGCATTCTGTGATTCACAAAATGCATTAAAAAACCCAACCCCCCCCAAAGACCCCAAACACCCAAACCCCAACAATACTCCTCCCCCTCAAAAAACCAAACCCAAACCAGAAACAGAACAAACAAAACACCAACCAACCAAAAAACGACCCCCAAAACCAAACCAAACCAAAAAGACCTCCCAACCTTTTCCTTAAAGCTATTTTCCTAACCTGTTTCACAGCCTTTCCCCACCATCAGATGTTGTGGTAGAGCCACATGGGCATTGGGCTGATGGGGCATTGTGCTGCAGCTTGGTGACTGGGAGAAGAACAGGGGGCTTGGGTAAGGTGCAGAAATACCTTCAGCTGTTATTGCCACCAGGAACAGGACACTCCAGAGCTGCAAGTTTATGTTCTGCTTCTAGCTTGGCTGACACCCATGGTAGGACTCTGGGAAAGTTACTTGGCACCCTCACACCTCAGTACCTTCATTTCTTGTGCTGTAAAAGAAGTGGAATGGTTATCCAACCTGGTGAGGATCTGAGCTGCACACGAAGTGGGGTTTGTGATGTGTCATGCATGCAATATCGCGCAGCCACGCTCTTACAAACGTACATACACACTCACACCCCGAGTTCCTTTCCTATGGCCATTCCTTTGTGTGTCAGCAACAGGCTTATGGCCAGAAGTGAACAGGACTACTTCTCTGGGAATATTGTGCAGTTGCTAATTTCACTACCGGAACTGTGTTGCTGCACAAGCTGGCCTCCTTCCACAGCTGCCTCTCCTGAAAATGAGGGGGCCTGATGAGCCTATGGATAATGGTAAACATATGGAAAGCAGGCAGTGCTATCCATTAGAAGCCAGAACACATTAAAAGGTATTTTAGTTGTTGGCAGCATAAGATCAGTGTAGGAAACATCATCTAACAGACAAACCTCATACCAATAAGTTTCATGCTCTGACAGCAATTGGCATTACTTTTTTTTCACTTCAGAGAAAAACCCAATATATATATATACATTAAAATAAAAACTTTGCTGTTTCAAAGTGAAGCCCAAACTGTTAAGTTTCAAATTAATTTGTCAGAACTGGAAGAGAAAAAAACAAATGAATCTGGATCTTTGGTTTTGTTTATGTTGGAAAGCAGCTTCATTTCAGACTAGGTCACTTGATTTTCCTTTGAGTGTACACGAGACCTTTGACTCCTTGGAGGACACAGGAGACGAATTGAGTAATGTGACATCATTGCCTTGTGGAGTTCTCATAACACTAAATATATTAGTCACTTGCCTTGCCAGTACCAAGGGGGTAGGAAAGAAATCCAGCAAGATGATGGTATTATGTAGATGGACAGCAATAATTGTTCCTTGTGACACGGGCTAATTTCTCTCCGTTACTTCCATTACTTGTGAAGCCCGTGTTTCAGCTAGGTGATATTTCTCACCCAACCATTTGTCTTCTCCTTGATGTCTGCATCTGCTAGGCAAACTCACTGAAATGTGGTACTCAGGAAAAACTCTATCCATTAAGCTAAATAGAATCATAGAATGCTAGGGGGTGGAAGGGACCTCAAGAGATCATCGAATCCAACCCCCCTGCAAAAGCAGGGTCACCTAGGGTAGTCCACACAGGATGGTGTCCAGGTGGGTTTGGAAAGTCTCCAGAGAAGGAGACTCCACAACCCCCCGGGCAGCCTGTTCCAGTGCTCTCTCATCCTCCCTGTAAAGAGGAAATCCTCATGTTGTGGTGAAACCTTCTATGTTCAAGTTTGTAACCATCGTTCCTTGTCTTATTACTGTGCACCACCCAAAAAAGCTTGGCCCCCTCCACTTTGGAATAAAAACCTTTATTAGAATAAACCAAACCAGGTTGGAAGAGACCTTCAAGATCATCGTGTTCAACCCATCAACCAATCCAACCCACCCAAACAGCTAACCCATGGTACCAAGCATCCCATCAAGTCTCCTTCTGAACACCTTCAATGACAGCGACTCCACCACCTCCCCGGGCAACCCACAATACCCCTCAGGTATTTACAGGCATTGATCAGATCCCCTCTCAGCCTTTTCTTCTCCAGACTAAACAGCCCCAGGGCTCTCGGTCTCTCTTCACAGAGGAGATACTCAATTCCCCTAATCATCCTCTGGGCTCTCCGTTGGATTCTTTCCAGCAGGTCTCTGCCCCTCTTGAAATGGGGAGCCCGAAACTGCACACAGTATTGCAGGTGTGGTCTCATCATGGCAGAGCAGAGGTGGAGAAGAACCTCCCTAGACCTGCTGGGCACACTTTTCTTGACACACCCCAGCTTAAAAGCTAACTTTTTAGCAGGCCTGGAGATTGTTCTGTCTCAAGTATCACAGTATCACAGTATCACAGTATCACTTAGGTTGGAAAGGACCTCGAGGATCATCGAGTCCAACCTATCAACACAGACCCCATGACTAGACCATGGCACCAAGTGCCACGTCCAATCTCCCCTTGAACACCTCCAGGGTTGATGACTCCACCACCTCCCTGGGCAACCCGTTCCAATGACGAATGACTCGCTCGGTGAAGAACTTCCTCCTCACCTCGAGTCTAAACCTCCCCTGGCGCAGCTTGAGACTGTGTCCTCTTGTTCTGGTGCTGTTTGCCTGGGAGAAGAGGCCAACCCCTTCCTGGCTACAACCACCCTTCAGGTAGCTACAAGAGGCTAGATATTTGGGAAAAGTTTGTTGTTAGTTTTTCTCTTGGTGGGTGGGAGAGGTATGAATGAAGGTATGGTTATCTGTTCACACAGTGATGTGACCATCCTTTTATCCTTTCCCCTCCCCCCCTTTTTTTACAAGGAGCAGGGAAAGCTGCATTTCTGTTTCTCCTTATAAAGTATAAGTGTCAGATTTTGTTTTTGCTTCAGTGAAAGGCAATGTTGGATTTCATACAGGCTTCACGTTCACACCAAATACTTATCTGTTGGGTAATGACAGCTTATTCTCACGTGGGATGGTAATAAATATAACGATGCATAATTTCCCTCCCCTCAGATTTTCAGAGCTAGCATTCAGAAAACGGAGTAGTTTTTCCACACTGACCCTGGAACTGCTTCAAGCAGGTTTTGCAAGCGACTTTTGCTCCTGTTTTTCATGCCACTGCTTTTCTTGTGCAAGGCCTAGTTTTCCATTCTATCACACGTAATAGATAATGAGCAAGGGAGAGTGTGGAGACTCTGCTGGGATTCTTTGGCTAGCAGAGAAAAGACTTTCTAGAAGCAATGTGTGGACCACAAAAGACAGCATCTTAAAGGATAATTAGCCAGTTTCTAATTCTAAAATCCATTCAGTAGGTGATTTTATTTATTTTAGTATTTATTTTATTTCAATTTATTTTCATTTAAATTTATTTTAATTTTAATTTAAATTTATTTCTATTTTCATTTAAATTTATTTATTTTATTTTGTTTTATTTTATGTATTTGATTTTATGTATTTTATTGTATCCATTGTATTTTAGTTTAATTTAATTTAATTTAATTTAAATTTATTTTATTGCATTTTATTTTATTTTATTTACTTTATGTATTTTACTTTATCCATTGTATTTTATTTTATTTTAATTTAATTTAATTTAATTTAATTTAATTTAATTTAAATTAATTTTATTTTATTTTATGTATTTGGTTTTATGTATTTTATTGTATCCATTGTATTTTAATTTAATTTAAATTTATTTTATTGCATTGTATTTTATTTTATTTACCTTATGCATTTTACTTTATCCATTGTATTTTAATTTAATTTAATTTAATTTAATTTAACTTAAATTTATATTTATTTTATTGCATTGTATTTTATTTATTTGATTTTATTTATTTTTATTTCATTTATTATATTTTATTGTATTTTATTGTCTTTTTCTTTTACTTAATTTATTTTATTGCCTTTATTTTATTGTATTTATGGCATTTTATTGTACTTCTATTTTATTTTTATTTCATTTTGTTTTATTTTATTTTATTTTATTTTATTTTATTTTTATTTATTTATTGCATTTATTTTATTTTAATTTAATGTACTGTATTTCATTTACTTTATTGTATGCATTGCATTTTATTTTATTGTATATATTGCATTTTTAAATGGTATTTTAATTTTACTTAATTTATTTTATTGCATTTTATTTATTTTATTGTATTTATGGCATTTTACTTTATTGTATTTTTATTTTCTTTTCTTTTAATTTAATTTATTGTATTTCATAGTATCATAGAATCAGTCAGGGTTGGAAGGGACCACAAGGATCATCTACTTCCAACCCCCCTGCCATGGGCAGGGACACCCCACACTACATCAGGCTGGCCAGAGCCTCATCCAGCCTGGGCTTAAACACCTCCAGGGATGGGGCCTCAACTACCTCCCTGGACAACCCATTCCAGGGTTTCACCACTCTCATGGGGAAGAACTTCCTCCTCACATCCAGCCTGAATCTCCCCACCTCCAGCTTCATTCCATTCCCCCTAGTCCTATCACTACCTGACATCCTGAGCAGTCCCTCCCCAGCCTTTCTGTAGGCCCCCTTCAGATCCTGGAAGGCCACAATTAGGTCACCTTGGAGCTTTCTCTTCTGCAGACTGAACAGCCCCAACTCCTTCAGTCTGTCCTCATAGGAGAGGAGCTCCAGCCCTCTGCTCATCCTCGTGGCCCTTCTCTGGACTCATTTATTTTGTTGTATTTATTGTATTTTATGTAATCTTTATTTTATTTAACCTTTATTTTATTTATTATATTTTTTATTTGTATTGTATTTGTTTGTTTTTTTTTATTGTACTGTATTTTATTTTATTTATTTTATCTATTTTAATTTTTTTTTTTTTGCTTTATTATTTTAATTTCTGTAAGACCCTGGGCATGCAAACCCCTGCCCAGTGAATAAACTATGGCTATAAGACCTCACTTCCCGATGGGCTTGAAGGTTAAATGAGAGGTTGGTCAGCCTTTCTCAACAGTCTCTATCATATAACTCAGCTTGAAGCACAACTTGGGTTATACTGACCAGTGGAAAAATACCTCATACCAACTCTCTCAGTGCTTCACTTTATGTGCTGAAGTGAGAGGGGACATGGTTTAACCCAGCTATGACTGCCCTCAGAGGTATGTGTTGTTCAGAACTGCTAGTTCTTAGAGTCTTAAACCAACGAGGGATCAGCTCCTTCAGCTGGAGTTAGTGGCCTCCTCCACCTAAAGCTAGAAAGCAAAACAAGCCTCCCCACCCTTATGGCCCTGCTATCTGAAGCTGAAGTCATGCAGACAACATTATGTGCTCATGGGAAAGATAATGCCCAGAAGTAATAAGCTATGAAACAGATGGGCTTAGATGAACACAGAAAGTGGGAAGTCCTGTGTCCCCTAGGACCAACCAACTCCCCCTCCCTTTCCCCTAATCCCGAGGTTGTGTTCTTTTTTTTCAACAATGATTGTCTAAGTTGTAGTCTACTTAGTCTACATAATACTTCCATATTTGACATGCTGTGAAGTTGAGTCATTCCAACATTCTCAAGCTGTGCCAGGGGAAGTTTAGGCTCGAGGTGAGGAGAAAGTTCTTCACAGAAAGAGTAATTGGCTGTTGGAATGGGCTGCCCAGGGAGGTGGTGGAGTCTCCATCCCTGGAGGTGTTCAAAAAAGGATTGGATGTGGCACTTGAAGCCATGGTTTAGTTGTCATGAGGTGTTAGGTATTAGGTAATAGGTTGGACTTAATGATCTCTGAGGTCTTTTCCAATCTGGTAGATTATATGATTCTATGATTCAATAGAGGGTTGACAGAAGGACATTAGCATAGGGCAAATAACTTTGTAGAGTCTGTAAAGTGATGTTAATGTCTCTGCCAAACAGTATTAACTCTCCTAGACTCTCCCCAAATGTCAGATGGCCCCAGCATCAACCCTCAGTGTACACCACTAGTGAATGGTCTCCAACCAGACTCTGCCACTGTTCACCAGCACCCTGAACTAGTCAGTTAAGACAGTTTTTGATCCAGCTCTCTGTCCACTTTAACAGGCTGTGCTTCATCCCTCCTGCCAGAGAGACTATGAAAAACTGTCAGAAGGTTTTTTGTTCAATCAAATCACATCCACTGCCCTCTCCTTGTGCATCAAACTAGTCAAATCATCACAGAAGACCATCAGAAGGTCAAGCATCATTTGTCCATTGTGTAGCTACACTGACTACTCCCAGGAACCTTTTTGTCCTTAACATCTTCAGAAATGTTTCCAGGATTAGTTGCTCCCTCCTTTTCCCTGAGGTACAGGTAAGGCTGACTGGCCTCACTCCCCAGATCCTTTTTATTGCCAGTCTTGCAGACAGCAGTGCCAGACTTTATTCCATTCCCCAGAAGCCTCTCCCATTTGCTATAATCTTTCAATAATGATCTTATTGTGGCTTCCAATATCTGAAGGGGGCCTACAAGAAAGCTGGGGAGGAACTTTTTAGGGTGTCAGGGAGTGATAGGACTAGGGGGAATGGAACAAAACTAGAAATGTGTAGATTCAGATTGGATGTTAGGAAGAAGTTCTTCAGCATGAGAGTGGTGAGACACTGGAAAAGGTTGCTCAGGGTGGTGGTGGAAGCCTCATCCCTGGAGGTTTTTAAGGCCAGGCTGGATGTGGCTCTGAGCAACCTGATCTGGTGTGAGGTGTCCCTGCCCATTTCAGGGGGATTGGAACTAGCTGATCCTTGAGGTCCCTCCCAACCCTAACAATTCTGTGATTCTATGAATGTTCAAGAGTGGCCCTCTCAGCACTTATTCCATTGGCTACCATGGGATTGTCTTTGGCCAATATGTTTGTTAATTCCATCTTCCTCTACAAAGGAAGATCACTTGAAGTTCATCCCTTAAATACTCTGAGAGCATAGAATATGGGCCCAGCCTTCAACTGGTGATTTAAATTAAATTCTTCAGTTCACTTTCAAGGAAGGAACATAGCATGTGGCTAGACAATGCACAGTGTGTGCCACAATCCACTGGGTTTTATCCAGGTGTATTGCTGCAAGATTTACATCATGCTGTGAAAAAGCTAAAAAGAGATAACAATGTCTAGCTCTGCCTAGTGCATGGAAATACTTGAGCAAAAGTCTCTGCTTTGCTTCCCAGCATCTCTCTTCATCTCAGCTATCCATCTTGGGCTGAGGTGCTTTCCAAGCAAGTTTATCCTTGTGGTCCAGGCTTAAATTGCAGAACCAGCTGTGGAACGTCAGATTTAAGCCTTACCAATTCCTTCCTGCTATTCTATTCTCAGATGTAACTTGATGTTATTATGAGGTGTGTTGTGCTCTGGGAGATTGCAGGGAACACTGCTGGCTGGTTTCACCCTGGCCCACAGGCTAATACCTCTGTGAATCTTCCCTGGCATGTGATCTTTTCAATTAGCATGGTACATACACCAGAAACCCATCCCCCAAGATCACTGTTAGACTAACAAGGGATAGATGCTCTGAGCAGATGGAACACTTCAGAGACATTTGTCCCAGCTCCAGGCAGTTGTTCAGGCTTCTTAACTCCCACAGAAGTCAGACAGAAGTATAGGAATGCAGGTGTCTCTGACACTGGTGTCCCAGTGCATCAAAGAGGCAGCTCTCAGTGGTCCCATAGTCTTGGTGCCCTTTCTGCTTCTCTGCTGCTGGATTCAGCAACTACCAGTACTGTGTCATGGGTTGAATTCAGATTGGCTGCTGTTATTCAGAGCTATCTCCTCATGTCAGCTTCCAAATGACAGTGCTGGCTGGAGAAAATATTATGGGGCTTGAAGTTCAGATTGTTACAGGAGAGGCTTCCTGTTCTGGTTGCTGCTTTGGGGTTCCAGGTTTTGAGTGTTGGCTCTCCTGCTGAGATAGCAGCAGAACAGGGAGAGATGGGGGAGTAGCTCATTTGGGGGTCAGATTTTTATCTCACTTACTTCTGCCCACTTACTTCTGCCTGCTGCTGCTTGCAGCTATGCTTTTTCTGCAAACAGGCTAAGGTAATTGTGCATACCACTATTATCATCTCATTAATTCATTAAACTCTTCTCACAGTATCACAGGCAACAGAATATTAGAGGTTGGAAGGAACCTCCAGAGATCATCAAGTCCAACCCCCCTGCCAAAGCAGGATCACTTGGGGTAGTCTGCACAGGAATGCATTCAGGTGGGTTTGGAAAGTCTCCAGAGAAGGATACTCCATGACCTCTCTGGGCAGCCTGTTCCAGTGCTCTGTCACCCTCACTGTGAAGAAGTTTCTCCTCATGTTGAGGTGAAACCTTCTATGTCCAAGCTTGTACCTATTCTTCCTTGTCTTATTACTGTGCACCACTGAAAAGAGATTTGGCAGCTCAACTTGACACCCACCCCTCAGGTATTTATAGACAGCTCTTTATCTGAACCAGCATTTTCTTGTGTGTTACTTTCCCCACACTTCTGTGTTGTAGGGAGAAGGTTGTGTGAAACCAGCACATGCTGGCAGAGGAACTTGTTTCAGCCCACCAGAGTTGACCTACCTGTAGTGAGCCACATAGCTATGAACTGCAGATGAATCACTGAGACTGCTAAGTAATGCAATTGCTGACCTTAGAGGAAGGCTCCAAATGGCCCAGAAAGCAAATGGTACATTTCAGGTTGCTAGGAGCATATCATTCAGGTGCCCTGTTCCATATGGTGCTGGTTCCCAGCTGAATGGCAAGCCTGATGCTTCTCTCCTGGTCTTTCAATCACAGAATGCATTGGGTTGGAAGAGTCCCTTAAAAGTCACCTTGCCCACCCCCCCTGAAGTGAGCAGACATCTCCAACTAGATTAGGTTTCTTAGGATCCCATCAAGTTTGGCCTTAAATGTCTCCAGGTCAGATTTGATGGCACAAATCCCCCTGCAGGACAAGCCAAAGCTACTAAAAGGGTCATTTCATTCATATTTTCTACTTTGTTAAACTGGCTGAGTGCAAAACTGATTCATCTTCCCTGAAATCATGCTCATCCTTCTGCAGTTCATCTAGCAATGGGCACAGTATGAACAAAGGAAACTTTAATCTGCTCTGGTAAGACCTCACCTGGAGTACTGTGTCCAGCTCTGGTGTGAACTTGAGAAGGACATGGACTTGATGGAGCTGGTCCAGAGGAGAGCTATGAAGATGATCAAGGGACAGGAACACCTCTCTTATGAGGACAGGCTGAGGGAGCTGGGGTTGTTCATCCTGGAGAAGACTCTGGGGAGACCTAATAAAAGCTTCCCAGTACCTGAAGGGGACCTACAAGAAGGATGGAAAGGGTCTGCTTACAAAGGACTGCAGTGACAGGACGAGGGGCAATGGTTTGAAATTAGAGAAGAGGGGATTTAGGTTGGACATGAGGAGAAAGTTCTTTACCATGAGGGCAGTGGAACACTGGAATAGGTTGGCCAGGGAGGTAGTTGAGGCCCTATCCTTGGAGATATTCAAGGTCAGGCTCTATGGAGTTCTGGGCAACCTGGCCTAGTGGAGCATGTCCATGCTCATTGCAGGGAGGGGTGGGTGTGGAATAGATGACGTTGGGAGGCCCCTTCTGACCCAAATCATTCTATGTGATGGTTTGGTTGGGTGGATGGGACTCCTGGCCCTGATTTCTGTGCAGTTGGAGAGCAGTCCAGCTAACAGGCCAGCACAATGTGCACCTCATCCTCATTCAGCATTTCCCAGATTTTCTTTCTGGAGTGGTGATGGTGGGCTGCACTGGAAGGTTTTTTAATACTATATGGCAAAACAGCGGATGTGAGTGGCTGTACAACTGTCTGTACTTTGTTCAAGTGATATGAATGCTGACAGTTTGAAGCAATTCTAGTGACCACAAGGGCCACAAGAATGATCAGAGGGCTGGAGCACCTCTCCTATGAGGACAGGCTGAAAGAGTTGGGGCTGTTCAGTCTGGAGAAGAGAAGGCTCCGAGGTGACCTAATTGTGGCCTTCCAGTATCTGAAGGGGGCCTACAAGAAGGCTGGGGAAGGACTTCTCAGGATCTCAGGTAGTGATAGGACTAGGGGGAATGGAATGAAGCTGGAGGTGGGGAGATTCAGGCTGGATGTGAGGAGGAGGTTCTTCCCCATGAGAGTGGTGAAGCCCTGGAATGGGTTGTCCAGGGAGGTAGTTGAGGCCCCGTCCCTGGAGGTGTTTAAGCCCAGGCTGGATGAGGCTCCTGATGTAGTGTGGGGTGTCCCTGCCCATGGCAGGGGGGTTGGACCTAGATGATCCTTGTGGTCCCTTCCAACCCTGACTGATTCTATGATTCTGTGGCCATTTGGAAAAATGAATGGTGACTTCTGTATACATTATTAAGGCCATTATTTATCAGATGCACACATTTTTATCAAAGGAGAAGAAAAATGTGTCATTGTGTTGAAAAATGCTGTAAAGCATTCCAGTTCAGCCATCAGAGTTTGGTTCACTTTCTTAGCTTTTAACTGTGTTTTGCTACATATTTCCATGGTGACAGGAAAGTGTTTTATCTTCTCCTTCCCAAAGCAAAACTAGGAACCACATCCTCTAATGTGTT
Organism: Melanerpes formicivorus; assembly: GCF_026170545.1. Taxonomy (NCBI): domain Eukaryota; kingdom Metazoa; phylum Chordata; class Aves; order Piciformes; family Picidae; genus Melanerpes; species Melanerpes formicivorus. Next base: position 1,962,358 of record NW_027142354.1, read on the forward strand.
TAGTTTGGGTGATGGGATAGAGGTCACCAGCCAACTTTTGGTTGAAGGGGGTGACGGGCCAGCTTTGTTGCACAAGCATACATTTAAATTCAGTTATTCTACTGAGATCTGTGGCATTTCACCACTGTAATCATGCAAAATTTGATCTCTCGTGTCCTCATTGCAAGGACATGTTGAAAGCACTCTATTCCCTGATCTTCAGTGGAGGTCTCTTCTTTTTGGAGCTGAGAGGAGGACACACGCATAAAGATCCAGTGGCTCCTCCATTTCTCACTGCTGTATGGCCAAGAAGGTGAGCACTGCAAGGGGAAGCGACTGCCAAGGAGAATTATAGTTCATATTAGGGAGTGATCTAAGCTCAGGGCTACAAGCAGTGCTGCTAGAGGAAAAAGACTGTCTTTCCCTTCCAAAGGGAGGTGGAGTCTGTGACTGCAGAAAATAGAAAAGGCTCAAATGCCCATGAGCAGCAAGACAAAAACCAGACAGCAGCTTTATACCCCTGCCAGTTATTCCACTTTGACCAAATATTTTTCTTGCAAGAGGCAACTGTAGAGATCAAGAGAAAAGAAGTATGTTTCCTCAGAAAGAAGGTGGTTTTGTGTGAGGAATCCTGGCTCTCCCAATGGTGAAAGCTATGGCCAGAGACAAGAAAAGGTTCTCATGTCGATACTTGTTTACAGGCCAACACAAATCCACAGACTTATTTGTTTCTTGTCATATAAACAAAGATATCTTAGATCTAGACTCAGAATTCTCCCTTTTTACAACCATTTCTTGGAGAACAAGGTACAATTAAGGCAATTGGTTACTGTTGTTTTGGAGGAAATGAGCCAGTGTCTTGGAGTCATGGAATCATAGAATCATAGAACATTAGAGGTTGGAAGGGACCTCCAGAGATCATTGAATCCAACCCCCCTGCCAAAACAGAATCACCTAGGGTAGTCCGCACAGGAATGCATCCAGGTGGGTTTGGAAAGTCTCCAGTGAAGGAGACTCCACAACCCCCATGGGCAGCCTGTTCCAGTGTTCTGTCACCCTCTCTGTAAAGAAGTTTCTCCTCATGTTGAGATTAAACCTCCTATGTTCAAGTATGTATCCATTGTTTCTTGTCTTACTACTGGGCACCACCAAAGAGAGCTTGGCCCCCTCCACTTGACACCCACCCCTCAGATATTTATAGACATTGATCAGATCCCCTCTCAAGACTAAACAGCCCCAGGTCTCTCAGTCTCTCTTCATAGGGTAGGAGCTCAAGTCCCCTGGTAATCCTGATGGCTCTCCATTAAATTGCTGCATCAGGAGAAGTGTGGCCAGCAGGTCAAGGGAGGTGATCCTCCCCCACTACTCAGCCCTGGTGAGACCCCACCTGGAGTACTGTGTCCAGTTCTGGAGCCCCTATTACAAGAGGGATGTGGAGGTGCTGGAACGTGTCCAGAGAAGGGCCACAAGGATGATCAGAGGGCTGGAGCACCTCTCCTATGAGGACAGACTGAAGGAGTTGGGGCTGTTCAGTCTGGAGAAGAGAAGGCTCCCAGGTGACCTAATTGTGGCCTTCCAGTATCTGAAGGGGGCCTACAGGAAGGCTGGGGAAGGACTTCTCAGGATGTCAGGTAGTGATAGGACTAGGGGGAATGGAATGAAGCTGGAGGTGGGGAGATTCAGGCTGGAGGTGAGGAGGAGGTTCTTCACCATGAGAGTGGTGAGACCCTGGAATGGGTTGTCCAGGGAGGTGGTCGAGGCCCCATCCCTGGGGGTGTTTAAGCCCAGGCTGGATGAGGCTCTGGCCAGGCTGATGTAGTGTGGGGTGTCCCTGCCCATGGCAGGGGGGTTGGAACTAGCTGATCCTTGTGGTCCCTTCCAACCCTGAATGATACTATGATACTATGATACTATGACACAATATTGACTGTCTGAGCTTCATTCTGTATAATACAAACCACCAACTGACAGAGGCTTGAGTCAAGAGACTTCCAGTTTATGGCTTGCTTACCTGCTCGAGTCAGAGGAGACTCATGTTCATACTTCAGCCTTCTGGAAAGCTGGGTCTTTGTACATTGAAGATCCAATAATTTTTCAAAATCACAGAGTGAACTGGGTTGGAAGGGACCTTTAAAATATTGAGCTTTATGGGACTAGCATGACATTCTCTGATGAAGTATGAAAACTTTCACTGGCATCTTCTACACAGAAAAACAATATCTAAATGCTCTTTTCTTGCACAAAAATCTCAATTGTAGCAGATCCACCTGAGTTCCATCTTCTCTGGTGTTCTAGCAGCAAAAAGGGCAATTTTGAGCACAAGCCCTATGAGGAGAGGCTGAGGGAGCTAGGGTTGTTTAGCCTGGAGAAGAGGAGGCTCAGGCGAGATCTCATTGCTCTCTTCAACTACCTGAAGGGAGGTTGTAGCCAGGTGGGGGTTGGTCTCTTCTCCCAGGCAACCAGCACCAGAACAAGAGGACACAGTCTCAAGGTGCACCAGGGGAAGTTTAGGCTTGAGGTGAGGAGAAAGTTCTTCACAGAAAGAGTAATTGCTGATTGGAATGTGCTGCCCAGGCATGTGGTGGATTCCTCATCCCTGGAGGTGTTCAAGTAAGGATTGGATGTGGCACTTGAAGCCATGGTTTAGTAGCCATGAGGTGTTGGGTGATAGGTTGGACTTGATCTCTGAAGTATTTTCCAACCTTATTGATTCTATGATTCAATTTTTTTCTCCTACATACTCTCCTTTGCAGTTCTTTTGCCTCCTTGAATACTAGGATGAGCAGGGATGGAGTTTGTAGCACATGTGAATGCCACCAGATTCAGCCTCTTTCAGACCAAACATGGGGAAAGGGAAGGAGAGGGCTTTCAGAAGTAGTTCCACCATGGAGTCTGATGCTAACACCTCATTGCTTCTGCACTTCTGAGCTAATACCAGAATGGGAGGAGAATGGCACTCCAAATTACACTCATGGCAATAAGAGCTATCATAAATCAATAAAATCTTCACCCAACAGGACAATAAAGCTTCACAGATTGTTTATCTCTACAGAATCACAGAATGGTTTGGGTTGGAAGGGACCTTAAAGATCATCTAGTTCCAACTCCCCCGCCATGGACAGGGACTCCTTTCACTAGCCCAGGTTGCTGAAAGCCAGATCCAACCTGGCCTTGAACACTCCCAAGGAGGGGACAACCCCAACTTCCCTGGGCAATCTGTGTCTCACCACCCTCACTGTGAAAACCAGGTTTTTCCTATGAAAAAACCCCAACCACCCACCCCATAATGTAGAATAATAGCATGTTAGTGAGGAGCACTTTCAAGCATGGGAAATAGTTTGTTGCAGCTTCCAGGTTAAATATGACAGAAGGTCATAAATAGTCTTGCTTCTGCTGCTTCTGTCACTTATGCCATAGTCCTTTAAAGCCCAGCTGGCTGCCTGGCAGGATGTATATAAGGAGGTAAACACTGCTGGAGCAGAATGTAAATTTTCTGACTCCCCCTCCTTCACTTCCCCTGGCAGCAGGCAGGACCATGAGCTAATTCTCCATAACTCTCCTCCTTCTCCATCCTAGGGCTAGTCCTTTTGCTTCCCACACCCACCCTACATCATTTCACTGACTCAAGTGGTCAGTTCTTGCTTGGACATACCCCTGCCCACAGGGCAGTAACAATCCAGTGACTTTTGTGCTGCTGAAAAACTTTGAGCTGTCTTTGCACCCAAGAGTTTGAACCGGTGTCCAGCTCTACAACAACTGAAATGTTCATGAGAGAACCAGAGTTTCATTTATGACTTTCCTACACTTTCCCAGTTGCAATAGGGTCATAGAACAGTTTAATTTGGAAGTAATTTCTGGACATCATCTGGTCAGAACCCCTGTTCAAAGCAGGGACAACTTTGAAGTTAGGTCCAATTCCAGAGTTGGACAGGGTTGCTTTGAGTCAGACTGCTGAGTTTTGAGTATGTTCAGGAGAATATTGGCAACTTTGTGCTGTTTTACCAGTTTTACCACCCTCAGTGTGAGCAAAATCTCCTAATATTTAATATGAATTCACCATAACTTGGGCCCACAACCTCTTAGCCTTTTGCTGTATACTTCTGAGATGAGTGGCTCTGCCTCCTCTCTGCCCTCCAGTAGGTAGCTGCAGTTCACCTTCATCACCCAACCTGGAGTACTGCATCCAGTTCTGGAGCCCCTGTTATAAGAGGGATATGGACATGCTGGAACATATCCAGAGAAGGGCCACGAGGATGATCAGAGGGCTGGAGCACCTCTCCTATGAGGACAGACTGAAGGAGTTGGGGCTGTTCAGTCTGCAGAAGAGAAGGCTCCGAGGTGACCTAATTGTGGCGTTCCAGTATCTGAAGGGGGCCTACAGGAAAGCTGGGGAGGGACTTCTTAGGACATCAGGTAGTGATAGGACTAGGGGGAATGGAATGAAGCTGGAGGTGGGGAGATTCAGGCTGGATGTGAGGAGGAAGAAGTTCTTCACTGTGAGAGTGGTGAAGCCCTGGAATGGGTTGTCCAGGGAGGTGGTTGAGGCCCCGTCCCTGGAGGTGTTTAAGCCCAGGCTGGATGAGGCTCTGGCCAGCCTGATGTAGAGTGAGGTGTCCCTGCCCATGGCAGAGGGGTTGGACCTAGCTGATCCTTGTGGTCCCTTCCAACCCTGACAGATTCTATGATCTTCTATTCCTATGGCTGAACACACCTGGGTCTGTCAGCTTCTCCTCCTAACATTCCCGGTTACATCACCCTCAATAAAACATTCCCTGCTTGTACAAGCATTTGTTATGCTTGGGAGAACAAGAGTTAGAAGAGCAACGGGTGGAAAAGGTTTCCTGTCTTCTTTTGAGGTTTGATTGATTTTAAGTAATACATAATTCTCATTTGTTTGGGCAGGAGGAGGAAATCAGAGTGTTAAGTTGTTCTTCAAGCCAGTTCTCCTTACATAGATGTGTTTTATACTATCCTTTCCTGTGGCTGTTTTATGTCTTGTTGGAAAGCAAGTTGGTGAGCTGACCTCATGTTAACGCTTTTTTTTCCCTGGAATCCATTGAGCAAGAGCAGAAAATGTTTGTGAGCACAATACATAATCCCAGAAAGCTCTGCAAGCACAAATTTCACAGGTGCATGCTTCTGCCTAGGAAAGAGAGGCAGGGCTTTTGCAAAGGGTAGCACAATTCTTTCAGTGTTCATTGAAACAAGCAAACAAGATTACAAAGAATAATCTATCAACAGAAACCTTTAGTATAATCTGTCAACAGAAACCTTAAGGACTTTAACTGAGATCTATATGAATATTATTCCTAGTACACAGAGTATTTTACTGGAAAATATGCTTCCCTCCTTCCCCCATATCTGGGGGAGGCTGAGGGTGTGGGGGGAGAATGGGTTGCAAGAACAAAAGGGTACAAAGCTGAGATGCGTAATGGATATTTGACTCCAGAAGCAGAGCTGTAACAATGCATCAGCCAAGCTGGGAGCAGAGGAGGTGGCTGTGGCAGGCTGGATCAGAAGGCAGCAGCCAGGTGGCAATAGCTGGGCAAGCAATTTCATGGTGCAGCTGCTCTGGATGAAGGAAAATGGCTTCTGACAAAGAAACCTTCTCAGGTTTCCCTTTTCCTTCCTGACAGTGAGGAATGGGGAAAAAGCCAGGACTGGTAGAGTTCAAGGGAGGAGGGAAGGAGCTCTGCATGGGGAGCAACACTGGCAGCAAACCTAGGGCCACCAGTGGGATTGGTGACAGGAGAAGATTTCAGTTGAATGGGTGGGGAGAGGTCTGCCTCTGCTACAAAGGGGGCTAATAAATGGAGAAAAAAAGTACTGCATATGGAACATACATTATGCACACAGTGTGCATGTGGGTTTTCTTATGTTCCATCACTTCAGAGCCAAATCTTGCTGCAGCATCCAGTGTGCCCAATACTGGCAGCTGCTTTTCATGTGCAGTTTCTGCCAGTAGAGCCTGGGCTGCACTAAGAAGCAACGTGTGATGTACTGTGTATTGTATCAGCTTTGGTCACACTCAAGTAGAGGGTTAAGCCCACTTGCATCACATCTGCTAATGTGCAAGCCAGGAGTAAGCTGTCCCAGTGTGTGCTCCAGGCACACTCAGAGACCTCCTCCTGTAAGGTACTTTATATTTACATGGAGGGGAGCACTTGGCCTGAATCATCTTTGGGTTTAGCATGACTCATTTATGCCAGTTTAGGCTCAGTCCCTTTGCTACTCTCTTTGCAAGTATGTAAGCCTGGGACGTTGTAAGGAAACTAGAATCTCTCACAGTGTAAATTATGGGTGGGTGCAGCTGGCACTGTCTTCACCTCAGTTTTGAGCATAGCTTCTTCACTTAGCTATTGGAAAGAGGGTTATTTCCTTAACTGGTCTGGTGATCCTCACTGCCTTGCCCCTCTTCCTTTGCAGATGTTGCTAAAGTTTCCAGACTCAGAAGACCTGTGGGAGCCGTGTCGGGGTGGAATTCTTGCATCTCTTTTCAAACCAGGTGCCCCAATTTCTTGTCTTTTGAACAGAGAAATGAATTAAGCATCACACTCTGTAGGTGTCCAGTGGTAGTTCACAGAAATATTTCTTTCCCATAACAATGTGGTGGAACTGAAAAGTCAAACAAACTCACCCCAGAAACCTTGTCCTTCACCCTGACCAGTTGCAAGCTTTCAAAACTGCGAATGAGGGCAGGGCCTTTCCAGGGTTCACGCTGAGAAGCTGTTGAAAAGTGTAACCAAGCATGACTAATGACCACATGGAGTGGGGGTATTTGCATGGATTCTGTTTGCAAGCATCAAGTGTGTGAAACCAGATCGTTCCAGAAGGAACGTAAGCAGCGCGTGCAGGAAGGCAGACGGATGCGAAGAGGCTCATGTGGCGGAGGACAGTCACAGCAACCCCGCCAGTGCCTCCTGAGGCTGGGTGGCTCCTCAGCTGCATTCAGTGAGCTGCATGCTTTATCTGCAGGGATTGATGCTCATTAATTAGAAAGCCAGGAGTAGGAAGAGGCAGATCATTAATAGAAGGATATGAGTGCTGTATATAAATGAGAAAATGTGATTTGGACAGTAACCTGCATTGGGAGAGTTATTAATTCCATTGGAAGTTAATGTAGCTCATCAAAAAGTATTCACAGGATGTTAGAGGTTGGAAGTGACCTCCAGAGATCATCAAGTCCAACATCCCTGCCAGGGCAGGACCATAGAATCTAGCACAAATTGCCCTGGAATGCATCCGGAGGAGTCTTGAAAGTCTCCAGAGGAGGAGACTCCACAACCTCCCTGGGCAGCCTGTTCAGTGCTCTGTGACCCTCACAGTGAAGTTCTTGCTCATGTTGACATGGAACCTCCTGTGCTGTAGTTTATATCCATTACCCCTTTTCCTATCACGGGGTGCAACAGAGAAGAGCCTGTCCTCTCCTTCTTGACATCCAGCCCTCAGATATTTATATACATTGATCAGATCCCCTCTCAGTCTTCTCTTCTCTTCTCCAGACTAAAAAGCCCCAGGTCTCTCAGGCAGTGCTCCAGTCCCTCAATCATCCTGGAAGCTCTCCGTTGGACTCTCTCCAGCAGATCCCTGTCCCTCTTGAACTGGAGAGCCCAAAACTGGATGCAATATTCCAGGTGAAATCTCAGCAATGCAGAGTAGAGGGGGAGGAGAACCTCCCTTAATCTGCTAGACAAACTCCTCTTAATCCACTCCAGGATCCCATTGGCCTTCTTGGCTACAAGGGAACATTGCTGACCCATGGAGAACTTGTTATCCATCAGGACTCCCAGGTCCTTCTTCACAGGGATGCTCTCTAGCAGATCGACTCCTAACCTGTAGATATTGCTCAGTGCTCCAATTTTCCCATTACAATCAGAAGTATGAAGCATCAAATGCAAAACCCAGAGACTAGGCAGAGCTTCATGCACTGAGCAGCTGTGTGCCACCTCACATCTGGTTGAAGTCAGTGAAAAAAGAGCTTCTCAGGCAATAGTGTGAACCAAACTCAGCTGCAGGGACCTCTTTAGAGAGCTGCTTGGGGTTCTTGCTCCTATCTATAGTTGCAGTATGTATGTGTACGGCCTTCATGAACCCCAGAGCTTTGCAGGCAGCTCCCCAAGGTGGGGAGACTGATGGGTTTTGGGGCCGCCTGTCTCTGGGGGCAAGAGCCAGAGGCACCAAATCCGTCAGGGAGAGCAGGAAGCAAGGTGTGGCTCACTGGGGAGGCCTGTCTGTCTCTATTGATGACAGAATGTCCTGTGGCCGTGATGAAGTGTTCATAGAGAACTTCTGCCCAAAGCATTTGCTCACGGCCCTGCAGGGAAGCTGAGCACAACCCTCCCGGGTGCTGCAAGCCTCACACCTCCTTCCTTGCTCTGTGCAGGGCTGTCTTCAGAAAATACTGAGTGATAGTTTCAAGAGCAGCTGGAAGTTTTCCAGAAGTTCCTGCTAGTCCTCCAGTTGGGTCAGACTTGCAGTTTGTGAAAGCCCTCGAGTGAGAAAGGTTCAGTCTCCTCTCAAGCCTGTGTTGCAGTGTGGAAGAGCTCCCCTTGGGAAGAGGAGGGAGGGATGCTCTGACCCTCCCCATCTTATTTATTTAGGTTTTTTTCTGGGCTGGGGGAAAGGATGCAGTTTCCCATGGATGCTGGATTTCCACTTTCAGTGTGATGGAGCAGGGAGAGGAGAAGCCTGCAGAGAGAGAAGAGAAGGGATGGCATTTTGCACGATGGCAGCTGGCATGCGTGCATGGCCATACACAGCACTGGCTCATGTTGCCCTTCCTGGTAGGGGTTCAGTCCATGGGGTGCAAGCCTGCTTTCATTCCTGTCTCCTTCCTCTTGCTATCCAGCATTGTGTGTCCAGCAGTGCTCTAGGGAGAACAGATTGCTCCCCATTTCCTCTACTTGTCAACAGCAGTGTCCAGCTGAAGAAGTATGAGGCTTTTTTCCCATGACGGATTTGGACAAGAAGGGAAGGTCTTTGAGCTTGTGAAAGAAAAAGATTCCCAATTAAACTCTTTCTTTTCCCTCTCCCCCAGTATTTTGCCTGCTACCAGTGAGAAATATAGGCTAAAGCTCTATGTGTTCACACACAATTTTCCATGGTGAATGCAATCTGGCTTCCTCAAAGATGTTATTTTATATGGACCCACCAGCTTCTCCAAGTGTCTCAGAGTTTTCCCCACTGCCATTTACCCTTCTGTCCTATTCAAAATGTCTAACTATGGTAACCTTCCAGGAAGGGGAGGGCAGGCCTGGGTGCATTTTTAGGCTGAATGTGATACCCCTGAATCTATTACAGTGCCTATAGTAAGTCCATAAGCAGCACTGGCTCTTCCCAGAATCTGACATTCAATTCCTGCTGCCTTCCCACATGGAATCATAGAATTATTGGGGTTGGAAGGGACCTCAAGGATCATCTAGTTCCAACAAAGTGACAAGGCAGGAGCACCTCATACTAGATCATGTTGCTCAGAGCCACATCCAGCCTGGCCTTAAAAACCTCCAGCGATGAGGCTTCCACCACCTCTGTGCCAGTCTCTCACTACCCTCATGGGGAAGAACTTCATCCTAACATTCAATCTGAATCTATCCATTTCTATTTTTGCTCCATTCCCCCTAGTCCTATCAGTACCTGACACCCTAAAAAGTCCCTCCCCAGCTTTCTTGTAGACCCCCTTAAGTTACTCAAAGGCCACAACAAGGTCTCCTTGGAGCTTTCTCTTCTCCAGACTGAATAACCCCAACATAGCATAGCATAGCATAGCATAGCATAGCATAGCATAGCATAGCATAGCATAGCATAGCATAGCATAGCATAGCATAGCATTACATTGAATTGAATTACCTAATTGTGGCCTTCCAGTATCTGCAGGGGGCCTACAGGAAGGCTGGGGAAGGACTTCTCAGGATCTCAGGTAGTGATAGGACTAGGGGGAATGGAATGAAGCTGGAGGTGGGGAGATTCAGGCTGGAGGTGAGGAGGAAGTTCTTCCCCATGAGAGTGGTGAAGCCCTGGAATGGGTTGTCCAGGGAGGTGGTTGGGGCGCCGTCCCTGGAGGTGTTTAAGAGCAGGGTGCATGAGGCTCTGGACAGCCTGATGTAGTGTGGGGTGTCCCTGCCCATGGCAGGGGGGTTGGAACTAGATGATCCTTGTGGTCCCTTCCAACCCTGAATGATATTATGATACTATGATACTATGAATTGAATTGAATTGAATTGAATTGAATTGAATTGAATTGAATTGAATTGAATTGAATTGAATTGAATTGAATTGAATTAACCAGGTTGGAAACGACCTTTGAGATCATCGAGTCCAACCTATCACCCAACACCATCTAATCAACTAAACCATGGCACCAAGTGCCTCATCCAGTCTCTTTCTAAACACCTCCAGTGATGGTGTCTCCACCACCTTCCTGAGCAGCCCATTCCAATAGGAGAGGAGCTCCAGCCCTCTGATCATCCTTGTGGCCCTTCTCTGGACACCTTCCAGTGAGGCTCTGGCCAGGCTGATCTAGTGTGGGGTGTCCCTGCCCATGGCAGGGGGGTTGGAACTAGATGATCCTTGTGGTCCCTTCCAACCCTGACTGATACTATGATACTATGATACCTCCAGATCCTTCCTGTAAGAGAGAGACAGCAATGCCCACGCTGAGGGGACGAGTGGAAGGGAGGTAAGCATTGCCTCTCAGAGACCTCCAGTCCACAGGATATGGCCACAGGGTATTAAACAGCCAGGTCTAGACCCCAGTGACTGAGGCGCCCTTAGCGCGCCCGTGCTCCCAGCCCAGGACGCGCGGAGCAACCTGTGTTAATTCTATTCCCCTCGGCGCTCCAGCCAAGCCCCAGCGACTGTAATACATGCTAACTTAATCTCGGCCACAGCCAAATGTGTTTCTAATTTACAAATTCGGCAATTTTTCAATCAAAAAAGAAAAAAGAAGAAGAAGGTTGTTGCACTTTGTCTGATCTATCCTCAAAACACGGAAGTGCTCCAAGCGGGGCCACCTGCAATAACAGATTACCGTTCCCTAAAATATTGCCCTGCACCTACAATGTGGAGGCGTAAAGCTCCTCTAAAAAAGAGCTTTGTTATTTCCCACCCCCCCCCCCCTTTTTTTTTTTTCCCCCCCTAAAAGAAAGAAATGATCCCAAAGTTAAAGCTGGTTTTCAGCAGCCTTTCTGCTTCCCCCCCCACACACCCCCCCATGCAACTGGCATCAAAGTCTAATGAAAACCTGTTTGCGGACACTGGATCCGATCCAAGGTACACTCTTGGCATATTCCAGACCCCTTGGGACATGACTCATATAAAAAAACACCAGGCTGTCATCAGATGGCTGGTGGCTCAAATAAATCAAATTTACTTTGAAAATTGAGGCATACCAAAATTTTATTAGGTGAAACTTTGGCATTTCTTATGGCCAACTCGCACATATATATTTTTATTGCTTACAGCAGTTTAAAAGTATGCTACCAATCATATGCAAAACACGAGGCAATTGCTAACATACAGTTGTTGGGGTTTTTTTCTTTCACTGGGGGAGGAGGGGGGCAGGAGGAACTCTGTTGTTTTCTTTGAGAAGCCCCTGAACAGTGTGGCATGTCTGTTAAGGGTGGCACAGCAGAACGAGCCTCTCTGTTTATTTGCCTGAGAAGTGGCCGGGTGCACATCCTCTGTGGTCTCCCGTCCTCACTTCAAAGGGCAGTTATTCTCCTACAGAATAACTGCTCACTAAAGCTATCAACTGCAACCCAAAAATGACAAATAATGTTTGCAATGGACATTTACAGGAAACAGGCAGGAATGCCATTGAAGTCCCTCAATGGTCCAGGAGCAATCTGATCTTCTGGCTGTTCCCGCAGCAGCCCACATGCAGAAGCAGAGCCTGCCCTTGCCACAATTGGTGCAGCAGCTGCTGCTCCTGGTTCAAGAGTATCACAGAACCACAGAAACATTCAGGTTGGAAAAGACCCTCAGGATCACCAAGTCTAACCAACAACCCTACTCTGCAAGGTTCACACCTAAACCATATCCCCAAGCACCACATCCAAACCACCTTGAAACACATCCAGGCTTGGGGACTCAGCAGCACATTCCTCCCTGGGCAGCACATTCCAAGGCCTGACCATTCTTGCCATGAAATTTTTTTTCCTAATGTCCAGCCTAAGCCTACCCAGTGGCAGCTTGAGGCCGTTCCCTCTTGTCACTAATTACCTGTGACAAGAGACCAACACTAGCCTCTTCACAAGGTTCCTTCAGGTAGTTGCAGAGAGCAGTGAGGTCTCCCCTCAGCCTCCTCTTTTCCAAACTAACCATCCCCAGCTCCTTCAGTCACTCTTCATCAGATTTATTCTCCAGGGGCAGTAGGGGCTGTATAGGGTCTCCCATCCTGTGCCCACACCCACAGGGTCTCACCACTACCTTTAGCACAAAAGACAGTATCAGAATTTATCAAAACTAAGGTCTGATTCCTCTAATACTCCAGAACATGACTTAAAATCAAGCCAAAGGCCACGTTTTGGAGGGGTTTCATGCTTTTGGACCTGGTGATAGAAGCCAGATCTATGAACTGAAAGAAAATACATTGAGTTTTACAAGTCTCTCAGTAGGCAGGAGCACCAAACTCCCACTGAAGTTTCCAAACTTCATTTATCTAAGCTTATGGCAAGATAGCCTCTGCTTGAAAGCACTAGGAAAAGGAGTAAAAGCTGCAGATTTGGCCTACTTCTTCCTCGAAGCACAACAAAATTCTATGGGAATATATTCAGATAGAGTCCAAGAAGCATACTGGCTCACCTCCAAAATAGCTTAATTCACTGTGCTAACACAAAGAAAAGGAAAATAATGGTGCTGTAGATAAAACCCATGAGATGGCTGATCTGACAGAGTGCTGCTTTGGGACAGAGAGATTCTTGGCCAAATGCTGACACCCCCGCCACAGAAAAATGACCCTCTGAGGTTCCCAGCAGATGGTTCCCCAGGGAGCGCTGCCATCCGGTGCTCTGCTCTGCTGGGGGGTGTGTGTGTGTTTGGGCTCTGTGCTTTGAGGAGCTCACCCACCCAGCAGGTGTTTCTCAACATGGTGAGCTTCCCCTTGCAAAAGCACAAAGTGTAAATCGAAGCAGAATTTGGCCCCAGATATGAACCCCCATGAACCTTAATAACTATAATATGCGGCTGTAAAGAGGTGTATTTGTAAGGAAATGTGTGAGCACAGGCATGGTAGTGTGGCCTGAGTCCTTCCAGGAGTGCTAGGCAGAAGGTGTGATTCTTACAGACCCTCAGGATCCTTGTAGCTCTCTTTTCCTTGAAGTAAAAGCCACGAAAGTCCCTTTTATTTCCAAGCTAAGAGCAAAGCCAGGGCTGAGCTGCTGCCTCCAGAGTCTGCCGTGGGAGACTGACCATCCTGCTCTTCTGGAAGCCAGGAAACTTGTCTATTTTCCATGGTAGCAGCTGAAGAAATGTTGTCTGAAACTGCCAGCAGGTGTCTGTGATGTAGAATCATAGAATCATAGAATCAATAAGGTGGGAAAAGACCTCAAAGATCACCAAGCCCAACCCGTCACCCATATAGAAGCTTCACAACAAATACAAAGCATACAAGCTCTTGAAGCAAACCCCTTTGCTTTACATACTCTCAACACAATGGGCTGAGAAGGTTTTTACCAGTGGAAATGTGAGGCCTGATCCAAAGCATTGGACAGAACAGTTCCTTTCATATTAGTGAGCTTTCCCCTTGGCCCTTAATTCCATATGTTGCTGGCTGTGTTTGTTTAGTCTGTGGTCAGCTGTAATGGCACTCTGTAGACTTGAGAAATTTCTGCAGAATTCAGGCTTCTTCCCTTATCATGAAGGAACAGACACATACTTCCTCTTGAAATAACAGAAAACTGACTCATTAAGGGAGACATCAGTAGCATTGAATCCCCAAAAATGTAGTGTTGTGACTAAAAATTTATCCCCACAGATATTTGATCAGTTTCCAGGAAAAAAAAAAAAGGAAGAAAAAGAAAGTAACATTAAAAGTTCCTATGAACTCATAAGTGAAAGAGAAATAAATTGTGGTAGTCTGGGGTTCTTTTGAGAGGTCTGGACAGATGGGCAGAACCCAATGGTATGAGATTGAACGCATCCAAGTGCCGGGTTCTGCACATTGGCCACAGCAACCCCATGCAGTGCTACAGGCTGGGGTCAGAGTGGCTGGAGAGCAGCCAGGCAGAGAGGGACCTGGGGGTGCTGGTCGATGGTAGGCTGAACATGAGCCTGCAGTGTGCCCAGGTGGCCAAGACGGCCAATGGCATCCTGGCCTGCATCAGGAACAGTGTGGCCAGCAGGAGCAGGGAGGTCATTCTGCCCCTGTACACTGCACTGGTTAGGCCACACCTGGAGTACTGTGTCCAGTTCTGGGACCCTCAGTTTAGGAAAGATATTGACTTGCTGGAATGTTTCCAGAGAAGGGCAACGAAGCTGGAGTGGGGTTTGGAGCACAAGCCCTATGAGGAAAGATTGAGGGAGCTGGGGCTGCTTAGCCTGGAGAAGAGGAGGCTCAGGGGTGACCTTATTGTTCTCTATAACTCCCTGAAGGGAGGTTGTAGTCAGACGGGGGCTGGTCTCTTCTCCCAGGCAACCAGCACCAGAACAAGAGGACACAGTCTCAGGCTGCACCAGGGGAGGTTCAGATTGGATGTTAGGAAGAAATTCTTCGTAGAGAGAGTGATTACTCATTGGAATGGGCTGCCTGGGGAGGTGGTGGAGTCACCATCATTGGAGGTGTTTAGGAAGAGACTTGACAGGGTGCTTGGTTGCATGGTTTAGTTGATTAGGTGGTGTTGGATGATAGGTTGGACGTGATGATCTTGAAGGTCACTTCCAACCTGGTCTATTCTATTCTATTCTATTCTATTCTATTCTATTCTATTCTATTCTATTCTATTCTATTCTATTCTATTCTATTCTTTCTTGTCACTTCAACACACTGCCTGAATTATTTTCCAGTATTAGTGTTCTCTATGTCATTGTTTTGGCTGCTGTACTTATTTCCACAGTTTTCTTCCTGCTAAACAAACCAAAACACAACAAAATCACCAGGTCATAAAATTCTGTCATTTAATTAAAAAATAATATTTTCTGTCTGCACAATTCAAATTTGGCCTTTTGTATGTGCACCGTGGTGCAGACTGTACTTACATGATCACACAGTGTTTTTCTCCACGGAGCTGCAATCTTTTCCTTTGCAGGATAACCTTCTTTCCAAGTCCCTGATTGTTGATTGATTGACTTTGAGACTGGGAAAAGAGCTGCAGCTGAGAAAGGGAAATTTCTCCTTGTTACCTAACTACCCCAGGATCTGTTCCTCAGATTTCACCTTCCAGCCATGACTTCCTTTCTAGTCCACATCCAATTCTCCCTCTCAAATCCTCTTCTGATCTATCCCTCATTCCTTGTTTCCATCTCTCAGGCCATGCCTTGTTGCCTAAGTAGTCCCACATTTCCTTTCCACTTGACAGTGATCCTACAGGAAACATCTTGCTGCCATAATGTGACTCTTTCCTTTCCACCCGGCTGTGCTCTCGTCCTGCACTAGGTTCAGATCAGAGGGCTGCTTCCTCCTCTTCCGGAGAACTTTCCCGGAGGAGGGAGCCTGCAGGAGAACAGAAGGAGTCATTGGAAGGAGGCTGATCTGGGACACACTCATCTCCTGAACAGTGACACCTGTGCAGCCTGAGAGGGATGTGAGTGTACTCAGCAGCATTGCACTCTTCCAAATGATCCAGTAAAAAGTTCCTGCTTATGGGAACAGTCTTTTTTTCCCCCCAGACGTTGCTAGTCTGGGCAGACTTTCACTGGAGTAGACCTAACCCTGGTGGAAAGGTCATATAAGAAGGGCTGCATCTTCCAGTGTGGTTGTACTTGATTTTTTAATGCAGAAAAAGTGACATCAGTTCCTTCAAGAGAGGCAAAGCTGGTTATTTTTTCCCCTAGTCCAGTCCTGGATGTGATCACAGATTATTTATTTTGCCAAAATGTTCCTCTGTTTATTAAAAGATTCACACAACCACAGATGACCATTGGGGATTTCCAGATCATCATTCTGCTGAGTTGTTACCAACTGAAAACAGGATCCTTCTCTCAGGATGTGTCAACAGTCTTAGCAAATGGTGGCTCAGGTAGATCTGAAATATCACCCTAAAGCCCAGGGGCCCCACGCATGGAGTCAGCCTGACTCTAAGCACTGCCTCAACATTCAGACTTCCTCTCAGTCTGCTGTGGCAGTGATACATACCAACTGTCTCCTGTGGGAGTGGACCAAAAGAAGCCCCCAGGAAAGTGATAATTTAATTATGAGTGAAGATTTCTCTGACACCCACTGGAAGGATGATGGCACAGTACCAGAGATATCTCTACCTCTTAACTCAGCCTAGGCACAATGGAGTCCACTACTAGAGCAGCATAGGTGAATCACAGAATTGTCAGGGTTGGAAGGGACCTCAAGGATCATCTAGTCCCAACCCCGCTGCCATGGGCAGGGACACATAGAATACATAGAATAAACCAGGTTGGAAGAGACCTTCAAGATCATCAAGTCCAACCCATCAACCAATCCAACCCACCTAATCAACTAACCCATGGCACCAAGCACCCCATCAAGTCTCCTCCTGAACACCTCCAATGATGGTGACTCCACTACCTCCCCAGGCAGCCCATTCCAATGGGCAATCACTCTCTCTGTATAGAGCTTCTTCCTAACATCCAACCTAAACCTCACACTAGATCAGCTTGCTCAGATCCACATTCAGCCTGGCCTTAAAAACACCCAGGGATGGGGCCTCCACCCTTGAGCAACCTGTTGCAGTGTCTCACCACCCTCATGGGGAAGAACTTCTTCCTAACATCCAATATGAATCTACTCACTTGTAGTTTTGCTCCATTCCCCCCAGCCCTACCACTACCTGACATCCTGCACTATATCCCAAATCTCAAAAAAAGCAGCTTTCAGAGAGTAAGCTATTGTGGAGAGCCTTATTTGCATTATTTTTCACAATTTCAGAGTTCACTTTGCCATGAATTAGAAGCAAATATTTCAGAAAGTTACATTTGGGATATGGTCTCTCAGCTCTGAAACACTTGTGTTATCATAGTATCATAGTATCAGTCAGGGTTGGAAGGGACCACAAGGATCATCTAGTTCCAACCCCCCTGCCATGGGCAGGGACACCCCACACTACATCAGGCTGGCCAGAGCCTCATACAGCCTGCTCTTAAACACCTCCAGGGATGGGGCCCCAACCACCTCCCTGGACAACCCATTCCAGGGCTTCACCACTCTCATGGGGAAGAACCTCCTCCTCACCTCCAGCCTGAATCTCCCCACCTCCAGCTTCATTCCATTCCCCCTAGTCCTATCACTACCTGAGATCCTGAGAAGTCCCTCCCCAGCCTTCCTGTAGGCCCCCTTCAGATACTGGAAGGCCACAATTAGGTCACCTCGGAGCCTTCTCTTCTCCAGACTGAACAGCCCCAACTCCTTCAGTCTGTCCTCATAGGAGAGGTGCTCCAGCCCTCTGATCATCCTCATGGCCCTTCTCTGCACACCTTCCAGCACCTCCATATCCCTCTTGTCATAGGGGCTCCAGAACTGGAGGCAGTACTCCAGGTGGGGTCTCAGCAGAGCTGAGTAGAGGGGGAGGATCACCTCCCTCGACCTGCTGGCCAAACTTCTCCTGATGCAGCCCAGGATCTGATTGGCTTTGTGGGCTGCAAGTGCACACTGAGAGCTCATGTTGAGGTTCTTGTCCACCAGCACCCCCAAGTCTCTCTCCTCAGGGCTGCTTTCCAGCCAGTCACTGCCCAGCCTGGATTTGTGCCTGGGATTGCCTCGACCCAGATGCAGGACCCTGCACTTGGTCTTGTTGAACCTAATAAGTGTTAATAACTTCCTTGAACAGGACCTGGCATATTCAGCTGAACCTTGAACTTGGAGGATGCAAGTTTCACAGCAAAAAGAGAAGACAAATAGGAGAAACCAAATGTACATGTGCAGTTGGAGGATGGGTCCACAAGGACCTCCAGCTCTCCAGAAGACCTGTCACAATCATGGGTTATTAGTCTAATTAAAGAGAAGCTGGAGGCTTTGCAAAAGTAATTTCTGCACACATAGCTGTTTTGTGAAGCAGGCTTATTTCCTCAGTGCCAAATTGCATTTCAGAATGTGTCCTTGCTAAATAGAGTGAAATGTATTTTCATTTTTCATGGCCGAACCGCACGCTTTAGATCAGGGGGAGGCAGGACTCTTAGTACCATTTCCTGAAGCCAACAGCAGGGCCGTCATTAATTTCAGCGTCCCAGGATTTAAGCAAAGAGATAACAGGCCCTCAAATGATTGTGGGTGGTTTTTTTTCAAGCTCATTGAAATCTTATTCCAAAATGAAGCATGTGCCATTCCATCAAGATGCACATTTACACAGCTGAGGATGACGAGTCTGGTTTGACTGAAGACCGGAGAGGAGAAAGATGCCTTCTCCTACATGAGCTGCCCCCTGAAGAAAACATCTGCCTGCATGTTTAACCAGGAATGTGAACTGCTAATGTAATCTGACCTTTAGACAAAGGGAAGGATATCACTGCAATGTATTGTGATAGTTTTAGGCTATGCCTCTACAATTTTTATCACAGATCTTGAACAGAAAGTGGTAAAACAACAAACCCATGCAGTGCTACAGGCTGGGGTCAGAGTGGCTGGAGAGCAGCAAGGCAGAGAGGGACCTGGGGGTGCTGGTTGATGGTAGGCTGAACATGAGCCTGCAGTGTGCCCAGGCAGCCAGGAGGGCCAATGGCATCCTGGCCTGCATCAGGAACAGTGTGGCCAGCAGGAGCAGGGAGGTCATTCTGCCCCTGTACACTGCACTGCTTAGGCCACTCCTCAAGTACTGTGTCCAGTTCTGGGCCTCTCAGTTTAGGAAGGAGGTTGTCTTGCTGGAGCGTGTCTAAAGAAGGGCAACAAAGTTGGTGAGGGGCTTGGAACACAGCCCTATGAGGAGAGGCTGAGGGAGCTGGGGTTGCTTAGCCTGGAGAAGAGGAGACTCAGGGGTGACCTCATTGCTCTCTACAACTACCTTAAGGGAGGTTGTAGACAGGCAGAGGTTGGTCTCTTCCCCCAGGCAGCCAGCACCAGAACAAGAGGACACAGTCTCAGGCTGTGCCAGGGGAAGTTTAGGCTGGAGGTCAGGAGGAAGTTTTACACAGAGTGAGTGATTGCCCATTGGAATGGGCTGCCCGGGGAGGTGGTGGAGTCACCATCACTGGAGGTGTTCAGGAGGAGACTTGATGGAGTGCTTGGTTGCATGGTTTATTTGATTAGGTGGTGTTGGATGATAGGTTGGACACGATGATCTTGAAGGTCTCTTCCAACCTGGTTTATTCTATTCTATTCTAAAATGTAATCAAATCACTACTGGGCATTGAAAGGAAAACAAGGATAATTCTAAACAATCCCATTGGAAGAGGTAAGGGACTAAAACTAGCAGTACCAAAACAATCTCTCTCTTCTTCTCTTGCTTTTTTTGCTCTGGGAGAGATACTAACTTGCTTCTGCTTGACCTTGGTTGCATTGTTTTGGCTAAGTCTAACATCCCTCTGCTCCTTTCTCTTTTCCCTTTTGTACAGGGGGAGAAAGGGGGAGGCAAGGAGGGAGAACAAGGGGACACAGTCTCAAGCTGCGCCAGGGGAGGTTTAGACTCGAGGTGAGGAGGAAGTTCTTCACCGAGCGAGTCATTCGGCATTGGAATGTGCTGCCCAGGGAGGTGGTGGAGTCATCAACCCTGGAGGTGTTCAAGAGGAGATTGGACGTGGCACTTGGTGCCATGGTCTAGTCATGGGGTCTGTGTTGATAGGTTGGACTCAATGATCCTCGAGGTCCTTTCCAACCGAAGTGATACTGTGATACTGTGATACTGTGATACTGTGATACTGTGATAGTCAGGGGCATTTTGGAGGCTCTTGGACCTGCTGAGGCTGTGTGGGGTGGAGGCTTCTGTAAGGCTCTGGAAGGTTTTTCCCTGGTAGTTGCAGGTGTAGAACTGAGGCTACTTCGTGAATATATTCATTTTACCTGAATGCCTCTGGCTCATAAACAGAATGCCTTGCATTCACAAACAGAATTTGCATTTTAACTTCCAATCCAGAATGGAGCATATTTATTTCACTCCTCGTGAAGGGGTAAAATATCTTTTCTGTCCCTTTGCCCTGGGCAGCTCATGGCTCAAAACTAGGACAACTTTATAAATGTAAAGCAGAGCACCAAGAAAAGAAAAAAAAATAATAGAAAGAATATAAAGGCCTGTATGGTTAGAGGCCCCAGAATGACTCTGGGATATGCAGCTGAGAACAGGATGTTCACACAGGCACAAAATCCCAAGTCACATGTGTCATGAAACACTTCCCATTAGGTCAGGGTTATGGTGCTGATTCATTAGGCTGCAAAGCATTGTGCTCAGTCTTCAACTTTCAAATGAAATGTTCTGATAAACATACCTTTGTGGCTGAAATCATATGAAGTCTCCTCTCCTCTCCTCTCCTCTCCTCTCCTCTCCTCTCCTCTCCTCTCCTCTCCTCTCCTCTCCTCTCCTCTCCTCTCCTCTCCTCTCCTCTCCTCTCCTCTCCTCTCCTCTCCTCTCCTCTCCTCTCCTCTCCTCTCCTCTCCTCTCCTCTCCTCTCCTCTCCTCGAGTCTCCTCTCCTCGAGTCTCCTCTCCTCGAGTCTCCTCTCCTCGAGTCTCCTCTCCTCGAGTCTCCTCTCCTCTCCTCGAGTCTCCTCTCCTCTCCTCTCCTCGAGTCTCCTCTCCTCGAGTCTCCTCTCCTCGAGTCTCCTCTCCTCGAGTCTCCTCTCCTCTCCTCGAGTCTCCTCTCCTCGAGTCTCCTCTCCTCTCCTCTCCTCGAGTCTCCTCTCCTCTCCTCGAGTCTCCTCGAGTCTCCTCTCCTCTCCTCGAGTCTCGTCTCCTCTCCTCGAGTCTCCTCTCCTCGAGTCTCCTCTCCTCGAGTCTCCTCTCCTCTCCTCGAGTCTCCTCTCCTTGAGTCTCCTCTCCTCTCCTCGAGTCTCCTCTCCTTGAGTCTCCTCTCCTCTCCTCGAGTCTCCTCTCCTCGAGTCTCCTCTCCTCAAGTCTCCTCTCATTGAGTCTCCTCTCTTCTCCTCTCCTTGAGTCTCCTCTCCTCATTGCTGTAAAAAAAAAGAAGAGAAATCTTCCTATGGGATAAGTCAGGAGAAGATAAGCAGAATTCAAGCAGAGGAACTCAAAACACAGCAAATAATTTATCTTGATGAAAGGGGCAGCCATGAGAGAGATGAAAAAATCATATAATTGAGTAATTAAAGTGATACACGAGTGGAAAACTATTTCTGAGTGTGTCAATTAGGCATCTGTTAAAGGTTTTAATGGAAACTAATGAAACTGGGGAGGAAAACATATCTGAAAGATGTCTCAAATTTGCTAGATCTATTGTTTCCTAAATGTATTTTCCATTGTGTCTCAGTGTGCTAAAACACTTTAAACTTCTTGTTCTCATCAGGTTCTTGCATAAAGAATACCCTCTGCTCTTTAGGTGCTGTCTGACAAGTGCAAGATTCCTCTTTGCTGACCAGCCTCAAACCTCACAGAAGCTAATGGCAAATCAGGAAGGTCCTTTGCCACACAGGTTTTGACCCAGAGGCAGAAATGAAAATACCTTCACTGTCTTTAAAATGCCCAAGAGATGAAAGCAGACATTTCAGCGGTGCTTAGCACCACCCTTGTAGGCTCCACATTCTGGGCCTTTAGCAGGACATACAAATCTAACATGCCAGTTCCTCTGGGCCCCTCAGTTTAGGAAGGATGTTGACTTGCTGGAACGTATCCAGAGAAGGGTAACAAAGCTGGGGAGGGTTTTGGAGCACAAGCCCTATGAGGAGAGGCTGAGGGAGCTGGGGTTGCTTACCCTGGAGAAGAGGAGGCTCAGGGGAGACCTTCTTGCTCTCTATGACTCCCTGAAGGGAGGTTGTAGCCAGGTGGGGGCTGGTCTCTTCTCCCAGGCAACCAGCACCAGAACAAGAGGACACAGTCTCAAGCTCCAGCAGGGGAGGTTTAGGCTGGATGTTAGGTAGAAGTTCTTCATACAAAGAGGGATTGGCCATTGGAATGTGCTGCCCAAGAAGGTGGTGGAGTCACCATCACTGGAGGTGTTCGGGAGGAGACTTGATGGGGCACTTGGTGCCATGGTTTAGTTGATTAGATGGTGTTGGATGATAGGTTGGATTTGATAATCTCAAAGGTCTCCTCCAACCTGGTTAATTCTATGCTATGCTATGCTATGTTTTGCTATGTTATGCTATTCTATTCTTAGCATTGATAAGATCCCCTCTCAGTCTTCTTTGATTTAAATCCTTAAATCCTTTAAATCCTTAAGATGTCCTCAGAGATGGTGTTCACTGCAGTTTGTATTTCTCATCCTGGTAGATTTGCTGAAAAATCCCAGCTGTGTATCTCCAGTACGGTTATCTTCAAAGACCAATTGCTTTTAGTGAGGAAATGGCCTGGAACTGTACCAAGGGAGTTTCAGGTTGGATATTTGGAAAATTTTCTTCACTGAAATGGTCATCAAGTGTTGGAACAGGCCCAAGAAGGTGGTGGAGTCACCATCCCTGGAAGTATTTAAAAGAAGTGTGGATGTGGTGCTTAGAGACATGGTTTAGTGGTAGTGGTTTAGCAGTAGTGGTGGGATTGAGAGCTCTAGGTGAGTAGTTGTGCTTGATGATCTTAAAGGACTCTTCCAAAACCAACAGTTCTATGATTCTAATGAGTGAATTACACTTCCTTTTCCCTGAAGTGTGTAAGGATGGGGCAGGAGCCCTCCAAACGCTGACTACCACCTGTTCCCTAGCAGTGATTCAAACTCTTCTGTGACAGCAGCACACACAGTGTTCCATCACCCTCCCAGTGATGTGGTGCTTGGGGAGGTGGTTGAGTCCCCAAGCCTGGATGTGTTTAAAGGTGGTTTGGATGTGGTGCTTGAGGATATGGTTTAGAGGTGAACCTTGTAGAGTAGGTTTCGGAGTTGGATTTGGTGATCCTGAGGGTCATTTCCAAACCTGAATTCCAACTCTCATTCAAACTCCTCTGTGACAGCAGCACATGCAGTGTTCTGTCACCCTCACAGTGAAAAAAAAAATTTCCTCATGCTTCCATGGAACTTCCTATGCCTCAGCTTCCACCCATTGCCCCTTGTCCTGTTATTGAGCATCACCCAGCAGAGCCTGGCTCCATCCTCTTGCATCCTCAAGCACCACATCCAAACCACCTTTAAACACATCCAGACTTAGGGACTCAACCACCTCCCTGGGTAGCAAATTCAAATGCCTGAAGTGAGGCTGGGGCAGTGTAGAATCATAGAATCAGAGAATTAATAAGGTTGGAAAAGACTTCGAAGATCATCAAGTCCAACCTGTCACCCAAGACCTCATGACTACTAAACCCTGGCACATATATAATCACAGAGAGTGTAACTGATGGGGGAAATGTGCTGGTTTTACTGAGTGTAATAGATGCTAAAGAGTTGGTGAGGGGTTTGGAATATAAGCCCTATGAGGAGAGACATAGGGAGCTGGGGTTGATTAGCCTGGAGAAGAAGAGGCTCAGGGGAGACCTTATTGCTCTCTGCAACTACCTGAAGGGAGGTTGTGGACAGGCAGAGGTTGGTCTCTTCTCCCAGGCAACCAGCACCAGAACAAGAGGACACAGTCTCAAGCTGCACCTGGAGAGGTTTAGGCTGGAGGTTAGGAAGAAATTCCACACAGAGAGAGTGATTGCCCATTGGAATGGGCTGCCTGAGGAGATGGTGGAGTCACCATCATTGGAGATATTTAGGAGGAGACTCTTGATAGGGTGCTTGGTTGCATGGGTTAGTTGATTAGGTGGTGTTGGATAATAGGTTGGATACTATGATCTTGAAGGTCTCTTCCAACCTGGTCTGGTCTATTCTATTCTATTCTATTCTATTCTATTCTATTCTATTCTATTCTATTCCGTTCCATTCCATTCCATTCCATTCCATTCCATTCCATTCCATTCCATTCCATTCCATTCCATTCCATTCCATTCCATTCCATCCCATTCCATTCTAAAAGGTATAACCTGCTGTGTAGCCTACTAAACCCACCCCCCACCCTCAGACAAAGCATTTGCTGCAGTTGTGGAAATTCTACAAAAGAGTGGTCTGTCCCAAAAGATCTGGGAAAACACAGAGCATTTCTCCTTTTATAAAGTGAATCTTAAAAATTAATGAAAAGGGGGAGGAAGGATGGGAGGGAGGAGCAGAAAAACAGAGAAGAAAAGTAATTTCTGACTATGTGGCTGGATTGATGAAATTAACAGAGCGCTGCTGGTTTAAAAGGATTTAATGATGCTCCAAAGGAAAGGCAAAATGAAGGCATTCAAAAAACCAGCAACTGAGCGAAGCTGACTTGATCCCTTCTGTGCTACAAATTGCTCCAGCAATGAAGACAACTGCTGAAGTGCCAGGGAGCTCCGACAGCATCTGGTAATGTTTACAACAGATAAGCTGGTGGGGAGGCAGACAGCACAGGCGGCACTGGAACTGTGCTTTCTTTTCCTCTTCTTCTGGCAAATAATCTTCAAAGCATGCTCAAGCACAAGCAAAACACTGCAAATAAATTACACACACACACAGAAGAGGGAAAAAAAAAGAAGAAGAAAGAACAACTGCCTTCTCACAAGGGGAAGAGCAAAGGACCTGCAGTCTTCAGAAAACACTGCAGCAGTTCTACCCTCAAATAAGAGGCATTTGGACTTCTTCACAGTTAAAGGAACAAGGCTTAATTCAAGGCTCATTTCACAGTCTGCTGCTTGTTACTGCACTGAGATGGTCAGGGTATGCTCAGGAATGCATCTGGATGGGACTTCAGCCCTGCTAAAACACACTTGGAGGAAATCCTTTCTGTGTTGACTGTTGCTGCACTGAATGCAGAAAAAAAATACAGAATGTGCTAAAATACCTGAAAACAAGGGGGTAACATCCAGCTCTGCTAGATGGTACTGTGAGGGCCTCTGCTTTTCTAGAGGTACAGCAGACCACAGTGGAGTACAACGAAACTGGTGAGGGGTTTGGAGCACAAGCCTTATGAGGAGAGGCTGAGGGAACTGGGGTTGATTAGCCTGGAGAAAAGGAGGCTCAGGGGAGACCTTATTGCTCTCCATAACTACCTGAAGGGAGGTCGTAGCCAGGTGGAGGCTGGTCTCTTCTCCCAGGCAACCAGCACCAGAACAAGAGGACACAATCTCAAGCTGTGCCAGGGGAGGTTTAGGCTGGAGGTTAGGAAGAAATTCTTCATAGAGAGAGTGATTGCCCATTGGAATGGGCTGCCCAGGGAGGTGGTGGAGTTGCCATCACTGGAGGTGTTGAGGAGGAGACTTGATGGGGTACTTGGTGCCATGGTTTGGTTGATTAGATGGTGTTGGATGATGGGTTTGGCTCGATGACCTCGAAGGTCTCTTCCAACTTGGTCTGGTCTATTCTATTCTATTCTATTCTATTCTATTCTATTCTATTCTATTCTATTCTATTCTATTCCATTCCATTCCATTCCATTCCATTCCATTCCATTCTATCCTACTCTATTCTATTCTATTCTATTCTATTCTATTCTATTCTATTCTATTCTATTCTATTCTATTCTATTCTATTCTATTCTATTCCATTCCATTCCATTCCATTCCATTCCATTCCATTCCATTCCATTCCATTCCATTTCATTCTATCCTATTCTATTCTATTCTATTCTATTCTATTCTATTCTATTCTATTCTATTCTGGTGCCCTGTTCTGAGATTCCCCACCGCAGGTATCATTCTTGGACCTGGGACTAATCTACACCTCCCTCAGGCAGTGCTGCCAGTGCAGGCAGTGAGGGAACCCAGGCTAGACAGATTGCCCTTTATCTCTGCTCCCATCAAGGCAACAGTTTGGAGCTGCTGCAGATGAAGGATGGTGAAGAGAGGCTTTTTCAACAAGCAGCAAGACCACAGTGAAAGGTTGTTGACCATCTCAAGAGAAATTGGGCAGAATTTAACAGTACAGAATTGATGTTTGTGCATTGTGGTGGCAAAAGAATGCAGGCTGGCTACAGGCAAAAAATCAACTAAAATAAATCCAAGGTAAGTGGCAGTTGAACAGATGGACAGAAAATTTTCACCATCAGCTGGTTGTGGGATGATTTTCTCAAAGCTTGTGGCTTTGAGAAAACCAAATGTGTCCAGAGGGTCCATTACAGCAGCACTGTAATACTGCATGAGGTGTTGGTACTAGCAAGCAAGGAAGAGCCCAGCAGATCCATCAACTCTGGGCTTCCAGCAGCTCCTTTGGACAGAGCTCTAAAGACCCTGGTGACCTGACACCCAGATCCCCAAGAACAAGTGTCCTCTCCATTTCCTCTGGCCTCTCAGATTTGTGGCGTTTCCACAGACAAAAAGCTAGCAATATCTGCAACATGTTTTTCACATTGTAGATACTAAGTTCAATCAACCAGATTCTAGAGACCTCTTTAACACCAAAGAAGCCTTTCAAAAAGCCCTTCCCTTAAAATCCTGTTTGCTCATAGACAGTGCTGGGCT
This sequence comes from Melanerpes formicivorus, assembly GCF_026170545.1. Lineage (NCBI taxonomy): Eukaryota > Metazoa > Chordata > Aves > Piciformes > Picidae > Melanerpes > Melanerpes formicivorus. The sequence continues at coordinate 1,988,995 of NW_027142354.1, forward strand.
TTGGTCTGAACTAGAGATTGCATGAATTCAGTTGTGAAACAAGATTTCCCAGCCCAGACACACTTTATTATCACAGTATCACAGTATAACTTAGGTTGGAAAGGACCTCGAGGATCATCGAGTCCAACCTATCAACACAGACCCCATGACTAGACCATGGCACCAAGTGCCACGTCCAATCCCCTCCAGGGACGGTGACTCCACCACCTCCCTGGGCAGCACATTCCAATGACGAATGACTCGCTCAGTGAAGAACTTCCTCCTCACCTCGAGTCTAAACCTCCCCTGGTGCAGCTTGAGACTGTGTCCTCTTGTTCTGGTGTTGGTTGCCTGGGAGAAGAGACCAACCCCCTCCTGGCTACAACCACCTTTCAGGTAGTTGTAGAGGGCAATGAGGTCACCCCTGAGCCTCCTCTTCTCCAGGCTAAACAATCCCAGCTCCCTCAGCCTCTCCTCATAGGGCTGTGCTCAAGGCCTCTCCCCAGCCTTGTTGCCCTTCTCTGCACACGTTCAAGTGTCTCAATGTCCTTCTTAAACTGAGGGGCCCAGAACTGGACACAGTACTCAAGGTGTGGCCTAACCAAAGCAGAGTACAGGGGCACAATGACCTCCCTGCTCCTGCTGGCCACACTATTCCTAATGCAGGCCAGGATGCCATTGGCCCTCCTGGCCCCCTGGGCACACTGCTGGCTGATATTCATGTGGCTGCTGATCAGCACCCCCAGGTCCCTCTCTGTTTGGGAGCTCTAGACCCAGGTCTTCTTCAGGCTTCAACAAGCCCAGTGGCATTGCTGGAAATTCCCCGTCATCCACGGCCAGGAGAAAGCCTCTCTCCCACAAACCATAAAGATAACAGAACAGACTTCCCGAGACGGGGAGAAGAGAGTTGTCTGCACACTCCCTTAAACAGAGAGGTAGAGGAAAACTGAATAGAATAACAGCTTACAGCATCCTGAGACAAACTGCCCATCCCCCTGGGGCTCTCTAGCCCCTGGAGGACTTTTCTTTATTGTTATCATAGTATCATAGTATCAGTCAGGGTTGGAAGGGACCACAAGGATCATCTAGTTCCAACCCCCCTGCCATGGGCAGGGACACCCCACACTACATCAGGCTGGCCTTCAGATACTGGAAGGCCACAATTAGGTACCTTGGAGCCTTCTCTTCTCCAGACTGAACAGCCCCAACTCCTTCAGTCTGTCCTCACAGGAGAGGTGCTCCAGCCCTCTGCTCATCCTCATGACCCTTCTCTGGACACCTTCCAGCACCTCCAGATCCCTCTTGCAATAGGGGCTCCAGAACTGAGCGCAGCACTCCAGGTGGGGTCTCACCAGAGCTGAGTAGAGGGGGAGAATCACCTCCCTTGACCTGCTGGCCACCCTTCTCCTGATGCAACCCAGGATCTGATTGACTTTGCAGGCTGGCCAGATCCTCGTCCAGCCTGGGCTTAAACACCTCCAGGGATGGGGCCCCAACCACCTCCCTGGACAACCTATTCCAGGGCTTCACCACTCTCATGGGGAAGAACCTCCTCCTCACATCCAGCCTGAATCTCCCCACCTCCAGCTTCATTCCATTCCCCCTAGTCCTATCACTACCTGAGATCCTGACAAGTCCTTCCCCAGCCTTCCTGTAGGCCCCCTTCAGATACTGGAAGGCTGCAATGAGGTCACCTTGGAGCCTTCTCTTCTCCAGACTGAACAGCCCCAACTCCTTCAGTCTGTCCTCATAGGAGAGGTGCTCCAGCCCTCTGATCACCCTCGTGGCCCTTATACCAATTAGCTCTTCTTTTCCCTTAACCTACAACTATAGTTTTTTTCTAGTTTCAGTGGATGTAGTGCAAACTTTAACAGTGATTTAAAAAGCCACAGCATCCAATTTGTGTTTTATTTCTGAAGTCAGTGATAAAGTTTCAATCACTGACAGTATAGCCAAGATTTTGTCTAAGGTACCAGATTTTGTCTTTGTCAAAATTGTGAGCGCTCTCAGCCTCTCAAATATTTGAGTGAAAGGTGAAATGCTCAGCAACTCTGAAAAATAAGCTTACAGAAGCCTTAAATTCTGTAAAACACACTCCCTATAGAAAAGGTATCTTGAGTGAGCATGCTCTCTGTCGTCAAGCACAAACTTGAACTCAGAACATTTCACCTCAACTTCTTTACAGTGAGGGTGACAGAGCACTGGAACAGGCTGCCCAGAGAGGTGCTGGAGTCTCCTTCCCTGGACACATTCAAAACCCACTTGGATGCATTCCTGTGCAGACTACCCTAGGTGATACTCCTTTGGCAGGGGGGTTGAACTTGATGATCTCTGGAGGTCCCTTCCAACCTCTAATGTTCTCTGATTCTGCAATCTGCCTTCTAAAGAGCGTTGAACCTGCAAAACATTCTGTGCTTGAACTTGAGGAGCACAACAACTCCCTTATGGATGTCATGCTGCAAGGCATGTTGTAGGACACCTTTAACCAGCCATGCTCCTGTAATTGCAGTGACACTGCTTTCAGTTATGCTGTCATGCCTTTAAAACACCAGCCTCTAGGGACAGGTTATAAAAATTAGTTGTCAAAAGCTATTTGGAGGAATTTTTGTTCCTTCCCTCTTCTAAAACAATTCAGGCTTTTTTTCAAGGCAACAACATCACTGATTACGTTCACAATTCTGGTCACTGGGGAACATCTGGATCAACATTTCCCTAACTCTTCAGGCCAGGGTCCACTTTCTGTTCTTCCCACTTCCCTTAAGATTTTCCTTGGGCTATCTTCCTTCCCCATCATCAAGTTTTCTACCAGAAATACTATACAGGTCCTCTGGCTTCACAGATCACAGTTCATCCTGGTCACAGGGCCCATACACTCTTTCATAAATCCATGCATTACTTTTATGGAATGGAATTGAATGGAATGGAATGGAATGGAATGGAATGGAATGGAATAGAATAGAATAGAATAGAATAGAATAGAATAGAGCAGAACAGAACAGCATTAACCATGTTGGAAAAGACCTCTGAGATCATCAAGTCCAACCTGTCATCCAACACCATCCAATCAACTAAACCATGGCACCAAGCCATCCATCTCTTCCTCAACACCTCCAGTGATGGTGACTCCACCACCTCCCTGGGCAGCACATTCCAATGGCCAATCTCTCTTTCTGTGAAGAACCTCCTCCTAACATCCAGCCCAAACCTCCCCTGGTGCAGCTTGAGACTGTGTCCTCTTGTTCTGTCCAGGATTGCTTCAGATGCTTGTAATTTATATGAAGGCTGCTAATCTATGAGTGATCATCAAATCAAAATACATTATCAAGTGTCCACTTTATGATTGGCAAAAACTGAAGGATTTGGGACCTAAAGAGAGCAAAGAGTTTTATTTCTTCTGGTCTGGAGTGGTTGGGGTTTTCCAGTCCATCCTGGCTGAGAATGGGCTCTTAGAAGCAGGGTACTGTCATCTCAGCATCCACTCCCCATCATTGCTGCTGGCACGGGGAGAAAACTTCAAGGACATGACAGAAGTCTATTTTCCCTGGCAAGGTGATAGTATCAGCTAAGCTGCATGCTGGTGAAATAGATTTAGCCAGGCAGAGTTATAAAAAGAAAAAGGAAGGGGAAAAAAGAAAGGGAAAAGCAAATAACATTAAAGGAAAGGAGATATAACAATAAAGGAATAAACCTTTCCAAACTCTTACCACACCTGGATGTAGCATGCACTTTTGCAGATGATAACATTTACCCTTTATGACAGCATTATACATATACATTGGGGTTTGCCTCTTTAAGTAAGTGATGTTAACAGCCTCGAATAAAATTGGGACAAGCAGTGTAAACAGGATGGCATATAAAGTGTGATACAGTATACAGAGGGCAAAGTATGTTTGAAGGTCAGCTTATTAATAAAACATGGCTGGCCTTGATTTAGTTTATAAGAAACTTTAGACATTTATCAACATCTGTCTGAACCCATTTCCAGTCTCTTTGGACTCTGTTGTGGATAAGCTGATTAATAAAAGATGATGCCTTAGGAAGGAAACTTAGATCTTTGCAAGCGATGACAAAAGAAAATCCAGTGCTTAATCTACATATGAAAGGCAACTGTGAAAGTAAACTAGTTTACCACTGCATCCCAGGATGCCTATCTCTTATAACATTTCATCTGACTTAGTTTTGGCTGAAGTCTGGAAAAGTAAGAAAGAATTCAAAAAATTAGGTGTGGAATTAATTTGCAAGAAAGATCCTAGACTCTGAAACCTAATCCCATTCCCTTGTGGCTTCCTCCCCTCAGTGTTTTTAACTTTGCAGCTTTCCATGTTTGTTTTTCATTTGTCTCCTTGATCCTTTAGTCTTTCCTTTCCCTTAGGCTAGAATAAAGTTCCAATATTAAACAAGTGCCACACTTCTCCCATTGATAGCTGTTGCCCAATAAAGTGCTGCCCTCAGAAGCCCATTAGTGAAATATGTTTCTTGTAATAACCAGTAATTTGTTTAATTTTCATGCATTCTTTACCTGATAGTCAGCCAAAGGGATGCAGAGGCATAGTTCCTGCATCTGGGGTACAGAGACAGCCCAGCTTAACTGTGCGGTGCAGTGTGCTCTCTGCACAGGCACCTGACATCAATGGTCTCACCCATCTTTGGCATTTTGGCACTTGCAGGCCTCAGGAGCAGCTCAGACCTGGTCTCTCCAGAGTAGCAAGCAGCATGGCCATGGCTGCATGTGCCCTGTCAGGGCTAACACATCTGGGCAGCCTCTGTGAGCATGCCACGCTGGGACCTGAGCGGTTTTTCTGTGTGGCACTGCAACACACTGCAGGGCTCATGTAGAACTGAAGCTGAGGCAGGGCATGGACACCCTGAGGTTCAATGTCTAATATTTAAGTGTCACTGGGACTCAAGGAAGCTCTTAACAACTCCACATGACCACACATTTCTTTGTTGCACAACTGGTGTGTGAAAAACAGGTTTTACACCTCATCCTCCAACCTCTCTCCCAAGGAGAGCCTGAACAAGCAGGGTGTAGTCCCTGGAGCCATCCTTCTGCCCTGCTTCAGCATCACCAGGGTGCTGGAGCAAGATGCCCAGGTACAATTCAGTGTGTCAATATTTGGGCACCATGTCCCCTTACTGCAGGCAAGAGTTGGGGAGCAAACATTTGCCTTCAGACATCACTCCACTGAATACTGCAATATTTTATATGAGGGGCTGCACAAAACATGCCAGAGGCTCTTTTCTGATTCTGAGGCCGATAGCCACTGAATCAGAAAAGAGTCATGACCAAATTCTTCTCCCCAAAAGGGAGGTTGCATCTGCCTTGCCTTCTGGGAATCATCTCTGACTTGTGATAACCTTCAGACAAGAGTGGAAAAATCCTGGAGTGAAAATCTGATCACTGTTTTACCATATGGCTGAGGCAGCTGAGCATCCCACTCCTTAACACTTCATGGCTTGGAGTATGCCTTCAGGAGTGATGGGCATTTGAACTCATGCCCCACATGCCACAGGTGGCTGTGCCAACAGGTAAAACACAGAGGGAAGAGAAACCCATTTGGTGGCTCCTCATTCAGCTCTGGAAAAGACTCGGAGCTTGTCTGGGAAAGCAGTAGCTTGAGCTAAGCAGACCAGAGAAAGGAACAAAGCCTACAGGCTTTCCACAAGAGAAAAGATGTAGGTGCCAACCCAGCTGGAATGTTGCATGTGGTGAAAGTTGAGAGGGACATTTCACTGCAGCTCAGAGGGAGCCCATGAATGCCAGGAAAGGGGGAGGTCCATTACCTCTGCATTCTGTTCTTGCTGTAAACCTTTCCCTAATGGGTTAACAGTGACTTGCAATAAGACATCCTTCTACCTGTTTATATAAAACTTTAACCTGAAAATTACACAAGGTGCAGGAGAGATCCAAATTTCCTTGAGTTCTGGGCTGGTGAACTGAAAGTTTCAAACCTAGAGGCTTTTTGCATGCCAGACAAGAGCCGAAGGCTGCCTCACACTTCTGCGGTGTGGGAGATCAGCTTTGGAGGCCCATTTTATAAGGAAATATCTCTGGATGCCATTTCCCCCTTGGAAAGAAAAGTTTGTTCCTTGGAGTAGTTTTAAACTATCCTGAAAGCTACTTTAGATTAACTTAGATTTAAACAGATTAAGCAGACAGTGTGGAAAGGACCATGCTGAGCCAGATCCTGCACTGGGTTAAATTGGCATGGTGCTCTCAAAGACAAAGGAGTGACAATTAATACCAGCTGAGTATCTGGCTCATTGCATTTAAAGACTGTGTAAGAGACCACCTACTTTCTAGCACAGCTTATAAAAGTGGTTGAAGACATTTAGAGCCTCTTATCCAAGCTGGAAATTCCCAGTCTGGTTTCCAAACCAACAAAGGTACCAAAATGTAGGTGTGGAGTCCAACACCCAGTTGTGATATTCAGTGCATTTACTGCAAATAATGTTGAAAGGATGTTGATGACAATGATTTCTTTTCTAACAACTGCTTATCTATATGTGTGAGGATTCCTACACAGTCTCAAGCAGCACCAGGGGAGGTTTAGGCTGGATATTAGGAAGAAATTCTTCACAGAAAGAGTGATTGGCTGTGGGGTTGGGCTGCCCAGGGAGGTGGTGGAGTCACCATCACTGGAGGTGATTAAGAAGAGGCTGGATGAGGCACTTGGTGCCATGGTTTAGTTGATTAGATAGTGTTGGGTGATAGGTTGGACTTGAGGATTTCAAAGGTCTTTTCCAACCTGGTTAATATTGTATTCTGTGTTCTGTAAACAAATGGGATCATGTGCTGCTGCAAGGGTTTGAAGGACTGGCTGTGTAACAGGACTGGCTGTGTAACAGGACTGGCAGTGTAAGAGGACTGGCTGTATAACAGGTTCCAGCACACTCAGGAGGCAGTTAAAAAAACTGATTTATGAAGGAACAAATGGGGCAACGCATATTTTTTTTCAAAGTTGCTGTAATCACTCCTAAAGCACATCATGCCACATGATAAGATCCTTTGATAGCAAATCCTGATAGCACGTCCACGTGCCCTTTGTTGCAGTTTTGCATTACTCTCCAAGCATATTTCCTCACAGCCTGTAGAAGCAGCGGAGTTATAATGTTGGCTCTCGTTCTACATTCTTACCAGTCAAGATCATTCACTGATTCCTGGATGTGAGGATCAATGGTGGTGGCCATATGGCTTGAGAATGATCTGTTGTCTTTTCCATAATGGCATTGTGGCTTTGTGTTTCCCCAGCAGTGATTAATAGGCACAGACATGCGTTATGCACATGTTGATAGGTTTAGATGAACTTTGAATTTTCATGGCTTTCTTCCTTCTCTCTCTCTCTTCCCCCCCCCTTTTTCTTTTCAAGGAGTGGTGGGGGGAGGGAGACTGATTCTGCAGTCAGAAAGTGAGAATGCAGTCTTTAATGAGTATTCACCTCTTTGGGACATGGTGGGATTTGATCAGCGAGACTGCATGTGCTACAGGCTGGGATCAGAGTGGGAGGGGTCAAAGAGAGAGACCTGGGGTACTGGTTGACAGTAGGCTGAACATGAGCCTGCAGTGTGCCCAGGCAGCCAAAAAGGCCAATGGCATCCTGGCCTGCATCAGGAACTGTGTGGCCAGCAGGAGCAGGGAGGTCATTCTGCCCCTGTACACTGCACTGGTTAGGCCACACCTCGAGTCCTGTGTCCAGTTCTGGGCCCCTCAGTTTAGTAAAGATGTTGAGTTGCTGGAATGTGTCCAGAGAAGGGCAACAAAGCTGGGGAGGGGTTTGGAACACAAGCCCTATGAGGAGAGGCTGAGGGAGCTGGGGTTGGTTAGCCTGGAGAAGAGGAAGCTCAGGGGAGACATTATTGCTCTCTACAACTACCTGAAGGGAGGTTGTAGCCAGGTGGGCGTTGGTCTCTTCTCCCAGGCAACCAACACCAGAACAAGAGGACACAGTCTCAAGCTGCGCCAGGGGAGGTTTAGACTGGATGGAAGAAATTCTTCATAGAGAGAGTGATTGCCCATTGGAATGTGCTCCCTGGGGAGGTGGTGGAGTCACCATCACTGGAGGTGTTGAGGAAGAGACTGGATGGGGTGCTTGGTGCCATGGTTTAGTTGATTAGATGGTGTTGGATGATGGGTTGGACTTGATGATCTTGAAGGTCTCTTCCAACCAGGTCAGGTCTGTTCTATTCTATTCTATTCTATTCTATTCTATTCTATTCTATTCTATTCTATTCTATTCTATTCTATTCTATTCTATTCTATTCTATTCTATTCTATTCTATTCTATCCTATCCCATTCCATTCCATTCCATTCCAGACAGACCCCATCTAGATGTCCTGGGATAATTATGAAATTCTCCCATAGAACAAGTATCTAAGGACCACTTAGATAAGACAGCCCCATACTGGAGAACAAGTAACTTGCTGCTAACCCTGGGAACAAGATGAGCAGTGGTGAACTAAGCCCAGACTCCCATCTCCACTAAATCCAAAACCAGGAGGTACCACACTGAGTGGACTAGCTTTGCTTTACCCACCACAGGTGATGGAGGTACACCATCTCCCAGGCCTTCTTCCTGGGGCACAGAGAAGGGAGTGAGTGATGGATGGATAGACTCTATCAAATGCCCTGGGCGTATTCAGTGGAAGGTGTGGGACAAGAATCAGGGGTTAATATTTCTTGAATATTCAACCCTGTCCACTAGGTTGTTCTCACCCATCTCAAAACTCCAGAAGAAAGCTGCTGATTAATCCTTGCTTATTAAAGTCTGTAGTAAAACTATACAGCACTAACACAGAGTACAGTGAGGGGTGGAGGAGGATGGGACACACAGAAATGTATCACAGCTGTGCATCTGAAGTAACCATGGCCTGCATATTGCTACTATGGGCTCCTCATCTTGAACAGGTTGCCTCAGCTTGAGCAAGAAACTGGGAGATCCTTCCATAGTCATTCACAACTGAAGGGAGCTGGACTGTGGGGTCCCTTCCCATCCTGTATCACAGTGTCAGAGAACATGAGAGGTTGAAAGGGACCTCCAGAGATCATCAAGTCCAACCCCCCTGCCAAAGCAGGATCAGTTAGGGTGGTCCAAACAGGAATGCATCCAGGTGAGTGTGGAAAGTCTCCAGAGAAGGAGGTTCCACAACCCCCCGGGGCAACCTGTTCCAGTGCTCCGTCACCCTCACTGTGAAGAAATTTCTCCTCATGTTGAACTTGAACCTGTTGTTTCTTGTCTTATTAGTGCACACCACTGAAAAGAGCTTATTATTGACCCCCTCCACTTGACACCCACCTCTCAGATATTTACAGGCATTATTGAGATCCCCTCTCAGTCTTCTTAAGACTAAACAGCCCCAGGTCTTTCAGTGTCTTTTCATAGGGGAGATGCTCAAGTCCCCTATTCATCCTCATGGCTCTCCCTTGGATTCTCTCCATCAGGTCTCTGTCTCTCTTGAACTGGGGAGCCCAAAACTGGATGCAGTATTCCAAGTGTGGTCTTACCATGGCAGAGCAGAGGGGGAGAAGAACCTCCCTAGACCTGCTATCCTATGCGATATTTCCTTCTCCATTTTACCTTCTGGGTTATTCAAAATGGTCAGAATCCAGAAATAAACCCAACCAACCCACGAACAGTTCATGTTTGTATCCCAGCAAGGGTTGCCAAATTCATAAAACTTGCATCTGCCTTGAGAAATGTTTGTGGTACAGGTGGTGGCTGGCTGGGAGATACAGAATACAGAATCAACCAAGTTGGAAAAAAAACCTTTGAGATCATGGAGTCCAACCTATCACCCAACACCATCTAATCAACTAAACCATGGCACCAAGTATCACAGTATCACCAAGGTTGGAAGAGACCTCAAAAATCATCAAGTCCAAGCTGTCACCGAAGACCTCATGACTATACCATGGCACCAAGTGCCACATCCAATCCCCTCTTGAGCCCCTCCAGGGACAGTGACTCCACTACCTCTCTGGGCAGACCTTTCCAATGGCTAACAACTCTCTCAGTGAAGAACTTTCTCCTCACCTCCAGCCTAAACTTCCCCTGGTGCAGCTTGAGACTGTGTCCTCTTGTTCTGGTGCTGGTTGCCTGGGAGGAGAGACCAACCCCCTTCTGGCTACAACCACCCTTCAGGTAGCTGTTGATGGTAATAAGGTCTGCCCTGAGCCTCCTCTTCTCCAGACTAAGCAACCCCAGCTCCCTCAGCCTCTCCTCACAGGGCTGTGCTCCAAACCCCTCCCCAGCTTTGTTGCCCTTATCTGGACATGTTCCAGCAACTCAACATCTTTCTTAAACTGAGGGGTCCAGAAGGGCCCAGATGACAAGCAGAAGTATCAGATGCTTTTGCTTTGTGCTTTTGCTCTTCCCTTCTGGTCTTCTCACAATATTCAAGGTAGGATAGTGGGCTGGACAGGTCCTTCATCTCACACACTACAGCTGTTCTCATGTTTGTAAGTCATGGGACTTCAAACACTCAAAGTTCCAGAAAGGAATGGCTTGCTGCCCAAGTACCATGTGGGGCTTGTTTTCATCTATCAAAAAAAAGGATAAAATCCAATATGTTCACAAGAAGTAGCAGAGATGTCACTAGAAAGTAGCTTCTAGAGCACATCAGATTCAAAGGATTGGGGGTTTGATTGTTTTCAGTACCAATGCTCGAAGTATTAGATATATAACTAACTGCTTTAACACTTTCCAGGTTCTTTCCTCATGGAATTTATGTTGCAGCAGATTGGACAGAAGAATGAACATCCTCTGAGGTGTTAATGGAATGTCTGTTTACAAAGACTCCCTTTCCTTTTTTGATCTTCCATCATAATGCTCCTGATGCAACAAGTGCTGGCAGCGGTTTGAGTGGCTCGGAAAGTGTGTGTCTTTCAGCCCTGTGTGACCGTTTTAGGCTGTGCCTTTAAGAAAGGGACATTTGCTGGAACACTCTGGCTGAATATTTTGAAAACATTCAGATATTCTAAACTAATTTCATTGGTAGGTTGGTAGAATGCAACTTTAAGTTTTATGGCATCGTGGCCTTCATCAGGAACAGTGTGGCCAGCAGGAGCAGGGAGGTCATTCTGCCCCTGTACACTGCACTTCTTAGGCCACACCTGGAGTACTGTGTCCAGTTCTGGGCCCCTCAGTTTAGGAAGGAGGTTGACTTGCTGGAACAAGTCCAGAGAAGAGCAACAAAGTTGGTGAGGGGTTTGGAACACAAGCCCTATGAGGAGAGACTGAGGGAGCTGGGGTTGCTTAGCCTGGAGAAGAGGAGACTCAGGGGTGACCTTATTGCTCTCTACAACTACCTGAAAGGAGGTTGTAGACAGGCAGAGGTTGGTCTCTTCTCCCAGGCAGCCAGTACCAGAACAAGAGGACACAGTCTCAGGCTGCGCCAGGGGAGGTTCAGGTTGGATGTTAGGAAGAAGTTCTATACAGAAAGAGTGATTGCGCTATGGAATGGGCTGCCTGGGGAGGTGGTGGAGTCGCCGTCATTGGAGGTGTTCAGGAGGAGACTTGATGGGGTGCTTGGTGCCATGGGTTAGCTGTTTAGGTGGGTTGGATTGGTTGATGGGTTGGACACAATGATCTTGAAGGTCTCTTCCAACCTGGTTTGGTTTATTCTAAGTAAAGGTTTATTCTAAATAGTTCAGTTTGAGTCTCACTCTGTTCCAGTCTGTTCTGCTTTCCAGCCTGTCTGCTTCTGAGCAACTAGCCAGAGTTGACCTTGGATAACAGATAAGCTCTAATCCTGCATGCGCTTTGAGTCCTAACAAAATTTCATCCTTATTAATTACCTTTTCTCTCTCTAGCCCTTTTTGGGAACAAAGGGAGGTAGGGGGAGAGAGGGGGTACAGAGGGGGAACCCTCCTCTGTCTGGAGGAGGGGGTTTTGTTCTGTATTATTTTCTTTGCTGTGTATTTCTGTATATATTGTAAATACTGTATATATTGTGTATATACAACCTGCATTTCATCTTGCTTGTGAATACAGCTCTACCCTTTGCTTCTCCGACTGAGTCAGCCGTGGTTTCTTTCTTTGTGGGGGAGGGAGAGCTAGGCCTTCTCTCACAGTATCACAGTATCACAGTATAACTTAGGTTGGAAAGGACCTCGAGGATCATCGAGTCCAACCTATCAACACAAACCCCATGACTAGACCATGGCACCAAGTGCCACGTCCAATCTCCTCTTGAACGCCTCCAGGGATGGTGACTCCACCACCTCCCCGGGCAACCCGTTCCAATGACGAATGAATTTCCTTCTCACCTCGAGTCTAAACCTCCCCTGGCACAGCTTGAGACTGTGTCCCCTTGTTCTGGTGCTGGTTGCCTGGGAGAAGAGGCCAACCCCTTCCTGGCTACAACCACCTTTCAGGTAGTTGTAGAGGGCAATGAGGTCACCACCACACCCCGAAAATACCAAAGTGTAGTTTATCTCCTGAAACTGTAGAAATACTCTGTTCCAGGTTGCCTTTGGGTGTGCTGTAAGGGACTCTGGATGCTTTGGGATTCTTTGTCACTATGCTTTGTAGTTTCTGTAAAACACTAATTTCTTTTCCATTTAAACTTCCCATCACGTTCCAGTCCATTTGTGTGAGTGTCATTCTTTTGCCCCTTTCTTGGGGCAATAGAGGATCTGTCTGGCCTCAGACCAGGACAAGAGGCATTGAGTGAGCTGAACCAGAGGAGGGTATTGGACTTTCTCACAGTTTATAGCAGCCCAACTGCTACTCTATTGTGCCAGAGGAGGAATTTGCCTTGAAGTCTGAGAACCAAGCTGTGTGGTGCAGCAGACAGGCTGGAGGGAAGGGAGGCCATCCAGAGGGACCTTGACAGGCTGGAGAGGTGGGCACAGGCCAACCTCATGAAGTTCAATAAGAGCAAGTGCAGGGTCCTGCATCTGGGTCGAGGCAATCCCAGGCACAAATCCAGGCTGGGCAGTGACTGGCTGGAATGCAGCCCTGAGGAGAGAGACTTGGGGGTGCTGGTGGACAAAAAGCTCAACAGGAGCTCTCAGTGTGCACTTGCAGCCCACAAAGCCAATCAGATCCTGGGCTGCATCAGGAGAAGTGTGGCCAGCAGGTCGAGGGAGGTGATCCTCCCCCTCTACTCAGCCCTGGTGAGACCCCACCTGGAGTACTGCCTCCAGTTCTGGAGCCCCTATTACAAGAGGGATCTGGACATGCTGGAAGGTGTCCAGAGAAGGGCCACAGGGATGATCAGAGGGCTGGAGCACCTCTCCTATGAGGACAGACTGAAGGAGTTGGGGCTGTTCAGTCTGCAGAAGAGAAGGCTCCCAGGTGACCTAATTGTGGCCTTCCAGTATCTGAAGGGGGCCTACAGGAAGGCTGGGGAAGGACTTCTCAGGATCTCAGGCAGTGATAGGACTAGGGGGAATGGAATGAAGATGGAGGTGGGGAGATTCAGGCTGGACGTGAGGAGGAAGTTCTTCCCCATGAGAGTGGTGAAGCCCTGGAATGGGTTGTCCAGGAAGGTGGTTGGGGAGCCATCCCTGGAGGTGTTTAAGCCCAGGCTGGCTGAGGCTCTGGCCAGGCTGATGTAGTGTGGGGTGTCCCTGCCCATGGCAGGGGGGTTGGAACTGGATGATCCTTGTGATCCCTTCCAACCCTGAATGAAACTATGAAACACAGGTGACTGACGCACAGCGGTGGGAAAGAGAAACCTATAGACCATAGGATGACACTAAGGAATACTTGCCTGTGAAAAGTTTCTTGTCAGAAAACTTGAGCTAATAGCTCAGGAAAATGACTCTTTTAACCACTTTAATAGCACATGAGGGCCTATTTTCCCCTCTACTAGTTATAAGTTCTAGTAGACATAACTGCTTCTAGTGAGTCATGTGTTACAAGAGCACGTCCTAAACACCAATAAACCCACGCACTCTGGGAGCAGACTTGTGCACAGGCTGCTGGACGTTGCAGAGTGTCAAGGGATAAAAGGTCTGAAATGAAACTTTTTTACACTTAGCTATTTTTCCCTCTCCCCCATTTTTTTTTTTTCTTAAAGAGTCACAGTATCACAGTATCACAGTATCACTTAGGTTGGAAAGGATCTCGAGGATCATCGAGTCCAACCTATCAACACAGACGCCATGCCTAGACCATGGCACCAAGTGCGACGTCCAATCTCTCCTTGAACGCCTCCAGGGTCGATACTGCTTTCACTCACATAATGCACTGTGGTAGCTTCACGACCTCACTCCCAGCCAGGGGGAAAAAAAAATATATATATAAACCTTTCATATTAAGTTGGATTTTTCACAGCTTATACGAGAACACATCGAGGACATAAAAGTTTTCTTGGAACAGCAACACCAGACTGCAACAGGAAGACCAAAGAGGAAGCACACAAAAAGAAATAATACAGGGGGAAAATGGCAATATTTGGCACTTTCCCTGTGATATAGAGTGCATGTTATTCTCATTTAGCAGAGAGCTGCCTGGAACAATAGAAATGTTTGTTCATGCATTCCACCCTGCAGCGACTGCAAAAAGCATTCGCTGCACTTCCTCCTCAGACGCCGGAGCTCTCTCGTTTCACACCTTGCCTCGGGTCTAATCTCCACTGTATTATTTACGTGGCAATATTAGAGTCAATTTACAAATTACAGCCTGCTGCAGAGCGGAGCTGCTCTGCTCCCCAGAGGTACCAGCAACAGTTACATTAATCTTCTTTTAAAAAAAAAATTATTCAGGGGCTTTCAACATGCTGCCAAAACGCTCCCTCCCAGATTCCTTTGTAGTCCTGTTTTTAATTGTATGAATATCTGCAGAAAATATAACATGGAGGGCCTGGATCCCAGCGGAGCTCCATGCTGGCAGAGGTCCTGCAGCGAGCACCAGATGGGTGGATTTTGGGTTTATTTTCTCTCCTCCAGCTCAATCCTGTGTCGTGGAGCCTGACCTAGGGAAGTGGCTCGTCTCTGGGTCACTGAGAAAAGGTCCAGTGGGGCTCCAGAGGGAGGGGTGGCTGCAGAAGCACTGGCACCAAGACCAGGGGGAAAATCCATTGCACCAAACACTCAGCCCCAGCAATCTTGAACCTGCATCTGCCTGCACCACAGAGAGAGCTGAGGTTGCTTGGAAAAAAACTCCTTTATGGGAGGTTTCTGCACCACCCTGACAACACTGTTAGGGTGCATCCAGAGCAACACACCATAGTTCTTCCCAGCTGTGCCACATGCCCTATGAACACACGTCAGGTGTTGTAGTGCCCAGCATTGGGAAGTCTCAAGATTGAAGCAAGCACCACTCATGTCCCAGCTCTCTCCCATCCCTATGAGACTCACAGAACCATTCCTGGTCCTCCTCTCTCTGCTCTAGTTGTGGTTTGAGCTCCGTGGCCTAACAGCTAACAAATCTTTGTCTTTCCTAACTGTTCCCTGAGGACAGCTGCACCACTTAGGACCAAGACCTTGGCGTGAGTCAGCAGTGAGAGAATTCTCTCTTCTGAATGGAACTGGGATGACCTGTGTGGGTGAGATCTCATGATATGTTGAGCACAAGAGGTCAGATGAGATGAAGGGATGATCTGTCCTGCTCTTCCCTTCTAATGTAATGGCATTCTTTTGTATCACCATTCTGCTGATGTCAGGACATCACAGCCATTATGGCAGCAGCCTCGTGAGAACACAGAAAGCCTCATGCCCTGAGTCAGACATTGTGACTGGGTGAAAAGTACTTGGTCAGCTCATAGGGAGAAAAAAAAGGTATTTTAAAAGTTCATTACAAGAGCCTTACAGTTGGCATTGGGTCCTGACATAATAAAGCAGTTCTCTCCAGAATCTCCTTTAGAAGATTCCCCGTGGAAGGAGCTCCCAGGTGTTTGGGGTTTTTTTGCCCAAACCTAGTTCATATAAGCTATGCCTCTCAAAGCCAGCCCAATCTGAGCTTTTAATGACCTCAGGCTGCTCCAACCAGCTGCTTCTCCCCCCCATACACTGCATAGGGAAAAAGAGGTTAAACCCTGTGTAAGATGAGAAATGTCTTCTACAAATGTCTATGAGTAATGAACAGAACTTCTGTGAGTCCATTACTAAATGTTGATGGTTAAACTCCTGGTAATGAGACATTATGAGACAGATGCATTCAATAAGTATTTCTGGTGGATCAAAGCTGGAGGAAGTACAAGTATCATATGATGCTGATGAAATGTTTTCTGGTCTAACAGTAAATTGGGAGAATGCAAGTCGGCTCAGATCTGTTTGAGTCAGCAAGGCTGGAGGTTAAATGTCCCCAAGACTTCTTAAGGCAGCAGCTTGCTGGTGGATGTGAAGCTCAACATGAGCTCTCAGTGTGCACTTGCAGCCCGCAAAGCCAATCAGATCCTGGGCTGCATCAGGAGAAGTGTGGCTAGCAGGTCAAGGGAGGTGATTCTCCCCCTCTACTCAGCCCTGGTGAGACCCCACATGGAGTACTGCCTCCAGTTCTGGAGCCCCTGTTACAAGAGGGATCTGGACATGCTGGAAGGTGTCCAGAGTAGGGCCATGAGGATGATCAGAGGGCTGGAGCACCTCTCCTGTGAGGACAGACTGAAGGAGTTGGGGCTGTTCAGTCTGGAGAAGAGAAGGCTGCGAGGTGACCTAATTGTGGCCTTCCAGTATCTGAAGGGGGCCTACAAGAAGGCTGGGGAGGGACTTCTCAGGATCTCAGGCAGTGATAGGACTAGGGGGAATGGAATGAAGCTGGAGGTGGGGAGATTCAGGCTGGACGTGAGGAGGAAGTTCTTCCCCATGAGAGTGGTGAAGCCCTGGAATGGGTTGTCCAGGAAGGTGGTTGGGGAGCCATCCCTGGAGGTGTTTAAGCCCAGGCTGGATGAGGCTCTGGCCAGGCTGATGTAGTGTGGGGTGTCCCTGCCCATGGCAGGGGGGTTGGACCTAGATGATCCTCGTGGTCCCTTCCAACCCTGACTGATACTATACTGTGATACTAAGGAGCTTACTCTTTGTCTAGGCAGGTAATGAATGCTGTGGCCGTTGCTCAAAAAAAATATGGGAGGGAGAACCCAAATAATTTAAGTTGGTTAGCCTAGCTGCCTTTTGGGAGTGACATGTGGGAGACAACTGATACTAAAGGCAGAAGTAAAAATCTGTGTCAATTAATGTGACTTCAGGGAGGCTAGAACTTGTCAAATCAACCTGATTTACTCAAGTCTGGAAGTCTGATAAATCAGTTGCCTGACTGTAAAATTGTATTCAAGAAAGCACTTCAGACAGCATCTACCAGATTTCAGCATAGATGTTTTATGGGCAGTTATTAATGGGTGAAGACATTTTGGAAGCGAAGCCACCCCTCTCTCCTTTCCACCCAACACAATCAACATTTGAAGCAGAAATTCCACATAAGTGACTGCTAATACATTTTTCAGATGGCACAGACTTGGAAGCAGGGCAGATGACAGTATTCTCGTGCACGAAGGTGATCTGGCTCACTTTGTAAGTGGGCTCAACTAAATGCAGCCGCATGTAGGTTTCTGTTCAGGAACAAAAGTATCACAGTATCACTAAGGTTGGAAGAGACCTCAAAGATCATTGAGTCCAACCTGTCACCACAGACCTCATGACTATACCATGGCACCAAGTGCCACGTCCAATCCCCTCTTGAACACCTCCAGGGATGGTGACTCCACCACCTCCCCTGGCAGCACATTCCAATGACGAATGACTCTCTCAGTGAAGAACTTTCTCCTCACCTCGAGCCTAAACTTCCCCTGGTGCAGCTTGAGACTGTGTCCTCTTGTTCTGGTGCTGGTTGCCTGGGAGAAGAGACCAACCCCTTCCCGGCTACAGCCACCTTTCAGGTAGTTGCAGAGGGCAATGAGGTCACCCCTGAGCCTCCTCTTTTCCAGGCTAAACAATCCCAGCTCCCTCAGCCTCTGGGGCTTTCATCATGGAAAGGATGAAAAGAAGGTTGGGGGATTGTCACAAACAGTTGACTGTCTATGAATCCTTAAAATAGTTTTGTGGTTGAAAAGGCTAATATGAGGTGGCAGTGTGAGTCTGGTTGCCTTTAAGCAGGCCACAGTGTTGAGACTTCCAGAAGCTAGGTGTCCAGTAAGTGTATTGGAAGGTGTAATCTTTGTATTTCTTCCCATAAATCCTGCATCCCTATAAATCTGGCTGCAAAGGTATTTTCTTCCCCTTTTCCCTTCCTCTCTGCTCCTGGGCAGGATGCCCAGCTTCTTGTCTCTTGTGGAGGAGTGAGTCCTGGTTGTCAATCTTGGTGATGCTGTCAGTTAGGATGGAGTGGCTAAGAATAGCATAGCATAACGTAGAATAGCGTAGCATAGAGTAGCGTAGCATAGCATAGCATAGCATAGAATAGAACAGAATAGAATAGAATAGAGTAGAATTAACCAGGTTGTAAAAGATCATCAAGATCCTCGAGTCCAACCTATCACTCAACACCATCTTATCAACTAAACCATGGCACCACGTGCCTCATTCAGTCTCTTCTTAAACACTTCCAGGGATGGTGACTCCACCACCTCCCTGGGCAGCACATTCCAATGGCCAATAACTCTTTCTGTGAAGAAGCTCTTCCTAACATCCAGCCTAAACCTCCCCTGGCACAGCTTGAGACTGTGTCCTCTTATTCTGTTGGTGGTTGCCTGGGAGATTGTCCTGGAGCTGCCAAAATGAATTTCATGGTGTGTCGTGATGCCTTTGTGGTATGGAGGGCAGAGAGGCCTTGGTAGGGAGGGAGCATGAAAGCCTAGGTTGGTTGGCCAGGTGTAAAGGGAGTTTTCACAGAATCATGGAATGTTAGGGGCTGGAAGGGACCTTGAGAGATCATCTAGTCCTACCCCCCCTGCCAAAGCCCTGCTCCTTATACCAGGTCACACAGGAACTCATCGAGACAGGTTTTGTGTGAAGCTTTGGCTTAATAAACTTCTGTGTTATGCCCAGATTATGGATTTTTTGTGTATTTTGTATGCTTTGCTATGCTCACCACTACAGAACTGTAGAGCTGTAACACTGTAGTTTGTAAATAGCCTTTCCATTTAAACTTTCCAGTACTATCCAATCCATGGATAGCTGCTCCAGGGGAGGTTTAGGCTGGATGTTAGGAAGAAATTCTTCCCAGAAAGAGAGATTGGCCATTGGAATGTGCTGCCCAGGGAGGTGGTGGAGTCCCCATCACTGGAAGTGTTTAAAAAGAGACTGGATGAGGTAGTTAGTGCCATGGTTTAGTTAATTAGATGGTGTCTGGTGATAGGTTGGACTTGATAATCTCAAAGGTTTTTTCCAACCTGGTTAATTCTGTGTTCTGCATTGTCTGAGCATTATTCTTTTGCCCCTTTTGGAGCAACATAGCAATCTGACCACTCATTAAACTATGACATGTGGAATGGAATGGAGTGGAACGGAATGGAACAGAATGGAATGGAATAGAATATTCAGTGTTCAGTATTCAGTATCACTAAGGTTGGAAGAGATCTCAAAGATCATTGAGTCCAACCTGTCACCACAGACCTCATGACTAGAGTAGGGAGGACACTACTGCCCACTGCAGGCTAGAATAGAATAGAATAGAATAGAATAGAATAGAATAGAATAGAATTAACCAAGTTGGACCTTTGAGTCCAACCTATTATCCAACGCCATCTAATCAACTAAACCATGGCACCAAGCGCCTCATCCAGTCTCTAAATATGATCTCTAAATATGATCATGTGAGGGATCTGGAAATGGGAAGGAGCTGTTCTGTAAGGCAGAAGTAGCACCACTGATGCAGTGAGCCCTGGAGTGGATAGAGAAGTCAAGGAATAGTTAAAGGATCAGGACCTTTATATAAGACACATTTATTCCACGATTGCTGCATGATGGATTACCTCAGAAAATAGCTTCCAAAAGCATTTCCATGAAACAGCAGAAGATCATGCAACTCCTCTGCTGGATCCTCCCTCAAGTCATGTTTCCTAGATTAGGTTCCAGGGGAAAGCAGTAGGGGTTGCAGCTTCCTGAGGCGAGTTTCATGTTGGATACCGGCCTGCGCGCTGCGACACGCTGCCTTGGCTAATAAATCGTGACCTGTGTGGTTATGCTGGTCAAATGCTTTCTCAGCCAGAGCAATTCCCAGCAAATCTGTGGGCTCCTTTCACAGTGCCCATCTGACAAGCACCAGGTAGCACACAGATGGTTTGGATATGAAAAAAAAAAGGAATGCTGCTTCGATGCTGTACGTGTGAAATGTTTCAATTATTCCTGAAATATTTTTAACGTTGTGGCCGGTTGACGTTGCCCCCTTAAGAAAGGGAATATGGTGGACGGAAGTTGGTAAACGGAAGGAATAGTCTAAACTAATTTCATTGGATGAGTGGGAGGAAGCACTTCTGAGCTGGGACTATACTGGACATTTCCAGCACTTCTCAGTCAGTCTTGCTTCCGCCTCTTCTTCAGGCAACAGCTTTCTGTCCTGGGCTTTCTGCCAACGCCTCGGCCTTGAAAACCAGATAACAGGCCTGTATACTAACTCCCTTCCAATTAACACAAACTGCTTCTAACTTTTTTTTCCTCTCTTCTCTTTCTCTTTCTATCCCATTCTGGGGAAAGGGGGGGAAGAGAGGGGAGAGCGGAGGTGGGGGACCCCTCTCTGCCGAGGGGGGCACTCTCATTTCTGTGTTACTCTGTTGTATATCTTTGTATATATTGTAGATATTGTAAATTTGTAAATAATCCCCTGCAAACCCTACATCGCTTTGTAAATATAGCTCCACTGCTTTGCTAATTCAGCTTGCGAGTTTTTTTTTCCTTTCCCTTCAATTTTTTTTCCCTTTTACTTTACAAGGGGGAAGGGAGGAGGCTTCTCAGCCTTACCCCTTCCATCCCACCACAAACGTGTTCCAGATTTACCAGGAAGGAATTGGAGTTGATT
Source organism: Melanerpes formicivorus (assembly GCF_026170545.1). NCBI lineage: Eukaryota > Metazoa > Chordata > Aves > Piciformes > Picidae > Melanerpes > Melanerpes formicivorus. Next base: position 2,009,869 of record NW_027142354.1, read on the forward strand.
CTGGTTCTCATTTTAGTATAGTTTATTATAATAAACACATGTCCAAAATACATTTGAGGCATCCCCAAATATTTATGAAATGCCTATAGGTGGAAATCCCAAGGTCACTACAGTAGCTTTATTTTCAAGTTTGTTTATGGGAAGATCAATCATTAAAGCCTATAGCTTTTTATTGGTTTTCTCTCTGCATTGAGAATCCTTTTGCACCTGCAGCAACAGTGGAGAGTCTGTGGGGTTCATCTACACTGATATGATTGAACCTTCTTTGATTGAACCTTCTTTGATTCTTAGCCTGGAGAAGAGGAGGCTCAGGGGTGACCTCATTGCCCTCTACAACTACCTGAAAGGTGGTTGTAGCCAGGAAGGGGTTGGTCTCTTCTCCCGGGCAACCAGCACCAGAACAAGGGGACACAGTCTCAAGCTGCGCCAGGGGAAGTTTAGGCTGGAGGTGAGGAGAAAGTTCTTCACCGAGAGAGTCACTAGTCATTGGAATGTGCTGCCCAGGGAGGTGGTGGAGTCACCATCCCTAGAGGCATTCAAGAGGAGATTGGACGTGGCACTTGGTGCCATGGTCTAGTCATGGGGTCTGTGGTGACAGGTTGGACTCGATGATCCTCAAGGTCTCTTCCAACCTTAGCGATACTGTGACACTGTGATTGCAGAAGATTAATTTAGTTCACCCTTATGTTGTTGTTAGAATAATAAAACACTTCTAAGGGCATTTCCAAATAGACATTAAGGAGGGACTTGAGCATCTCCAGTGTGAAGAGAGACTGAGAGACCTGGGGCTGTTTAGTCTTGAGAAGACTAATCAATGTCTATCAGTATCTGAAGGGTGGGTATCAAGTGGAGGGGGCCAAGCTCTTTTCAGTGGTGTGCAGTAGCAATAAGACAAAGAGCAATGTGTACAAACTTGAACATATAAGATTTCACCTCAACATGAGGAGAAACTTCTTTACAATGAGGGTGACTGAGCCCTGGAGCAGGCTGCCCAGGGAGGTTGTGGAGTCTCCTTCTCTGGAGACTTTCCATGACCTGGATATGTTCCTATTTGGACTACATTAAGTGATCCTGCTTTGACAGGGGGGGTGGACTCAGTGATCTCTGGAGGTCCCTTCCAGCCTCTAACATTCTATGGTTCCAGATATGTCTGATATTTAATATCTGACCATTCTACTGGCATTTGCCACCATGATTAAAAGAATAATTACATAAATCTGTGTTCCAAGTCATACTACTTAGGAAATGAGAAGAAAGCTGGTATCAGACTCCCTGAGGTACACTCTGGGCTTTTGAAATAAGAACTAATTGGCCTGTTGCATGCTTTGCTACCTGTCTGGAGAAATGATGACAAAGCATGGAGATGCTGCCTAGCAGGGAACATTTTCCACTTGTTTTAAGACAAAACCAAGCTGGTTTCTGCTGATCCTCTTAGTGTCTGTGGAGATTTCGGGGGGGGTGGGGAGGAAAGCAACACATTTTCCTAGCCTGAAGTCTGGAAAATATTGCACTTTGCAATTCCCCAGTTACAGTAAGTGAGCTCATTTTATTTTGGGTTTTGGTTTTAGTTTATAATTGTATCCGAAGTTTGAGCCAAGCAAATCTCCTTGACACAGCAGAGTCAGCTGAGACTCTGCCTGAATTCTGTGCATTTCTGCTGAGACAGATACATCTGCTCCCATCCTTCTGCCAGTTGCTAGGGACAGGCTTGTTTTTCTTTTCATCCCACAGAAAAGGTGTAGCAGAATAGTTGTAGTGGTGGTGAGATGATAAGAGGTGGTGGGATGATAAGAGGTGGTGGGCCTGCGGTGCTCTGAGAGCAGAGCTCTTCACTGGTGTAAATCCCTCTCCAGTGCTGGGCCAGCAAAGGAGCTGCCAGTGCCATTCACAGAAATAGCTACAAACACTTTGAACCACAAATCCCAGATTCCCACACAATGCCATCACACACAAACACAGGCACACACTGTCCTTTTTCCAATTAAAAGCCCAAGTTTGTGCGGTTTCAACAGGTAGTACAGTGCGCATGGAAACACTGTCGAAGACCAAAATCTTGGGGTTTGTTTTCTTTGCTGCCCTCCCCTGCTGCTGCTTAATAAAAATGTTACATTTAGCTCTGTTGCAGGATTAACTCTAACCCCAAGCAACATCTAGATGTTCACAGAATCATAGAATATTAGGGACTGGAAGGGACCTCAGAAGATCATCGAGTCCAACCTCCTTGCCAGAGCAGGATCATCTATACCAGATCACAGAGTAGAGTAGAGTAGAGTAGAGTAGAGTAGAGTAGAGTAGAGTAGAGTAGGATAGGATAGGATAGGATAGGATAGGATAGGATAGGATAGGATAGGATAGGATAGGATAGGATAGGATAGGATGGAATGGAATGGAATGGAATGGAATGGAATGGAATGGAATGGAATGGAATGGAATAGAATAGAATAGAATAGAATAGAATAGAATAGAATAGAATAGAATAGAATAGAATAGAATAGGAGTTAACCAGGTTGGAAAAGAACTTTGAGATCATCAAATCCAACCTATCATCCAACACCACCTAATAAACTAAACCATGGCACCAAGTGCCCCATCCAGTGTCTTCTTAAACACCTCCAATGATGGTGATTCCACCACCTCCCTGGGCAGCACATTCCAATGGGCAATCTCTCTATGAAGAATTTCTTCCTAATATCCAGTCCAAACCTCCCCTGGCGCAGCTTGAGATTGTGTCCTCTTGTTCTGGTGCTGGTTGCCTGGGAGAAGAGACCAGTCCCCACCTGTCTACAACCTCCCTTCAGGCTGTTGTGAACAGCAATAAGGTCTCCCCTGAGCCTCCTCTTCTCCAGGCTAAGCAACCCCAGCTCCCTCAGCCTCTCCTCATAGGGCTTGTGCTCCAAACCCCTCACCAACTTTGTTGCCCTTTTCTGGACACGTTCCAGCAGGTAAACATCTTTCCTAAACTGAGGGGCCCAGAACTGGACACAGGACTCAAGGTGTGGCCTAACCAGTGCTTAGTACAAGGGCAGAATGACCTCCCTGCTCCTGCTGGCCACACTGTTCCTGATGCAGGCCAGGATGCCATTGGCCTTTTTGGCTGCCTGGGCACACTGCAGGCTCATGTTCAGCCTACCATCAACCAGTACCCCCAGGTCCCTTTCTTCCTGGCTGCTCTCCAGCCACTCTGGCCCCAGCCTGTAGTGTTGCATCTGTGAGTACATGTGTATACAGATACTGTCCCAGAAACATGTGTGTGCAGTTATACATATGCTGAACTGAGTGCTGCACTGTGTACTTATATCCAGAGTTTCCCAGCACCTTGCCTGTAAAACAGAGACAGCAAAGCACCGTGGTTTAGTCACATGATGGGGAAAAATTTAAGGCTATGATGCCAGCAGGATGGAGACAGCAGGAGATGTCATCAGTACACCTGAGTTTAATTCAGAGCCAGAATAGCCTCACTGAAGGGGAACAAGGATGGGATCTTATTCCTGGGATCTTTCAGGTTTAGCTGATGCCCACCACAGGCCTTTTCAGTCTGTGGAAGCAGTCCAAAAAACAAAGGCAACATCTTAATTCTCTTCAAATCAAAGCTGCATCCAAACAGCTCTGACAATAGAGATAATTTATGTGCATGAACATTAGCTGCATGTCTCCTAATTGCAAGATCAGGCTCTTAATATAGCCATTAATGTAATACTTCTAAATACTCATAAGTTTACTAACTGCACCCTGCTGGGGACTCACATTAACACTTAGTAAATAGACTATTGAGCAAATGGCATGGTAAGAGTTACACCTCCGAGTAATATTCTATAGAGCTGCATACAAATTGTAACCACATTTTCATAAGTGATAAAATGTTTTATCCTCTTCTGAAAAAGAAATGCCATAAAAGCCAAATGCAGTTCACAATAACAAAGGAAAAGGAGGCTCGAGCTGGGCAGGATTCAAAAGGTTTTGATTACACACTGTCAGGTCGCACAGCCGTATAGGAACCGGGCACCTAAATACCTTTGTGGGTCTGGCAAGCAGTTCTCAGCCACAAAGTATGGACAGGGAAGTGGAAGAAAATGTGAAGTTGCTAATGTGTGGTTCCACTTTTAGGACCAGCTAAGTGGAACTGGCACCACTAAGAAGTTGGTGAGATTCCCGAGCTTATTCCATCTGCCTGGCTTGCTTAAGTGACGAAAAGCCCTTCTGCTGAGGCCAGTTCTAACTGTACCAGCATGAAAAGGATGTTCCAAGTTCCAGTCCATTTCGTTCATGTGGCCCCTTTTGCTTGCATGGCCATGACATGCAAAGCCTTTTCCCCTCCTAGTGCCAAATAGTGGGGAAAAAAAAAAGGGGAATGTTAGGGAGGGGGAGGGGGAAAGTGAGGTTTTGAAACAAAAGTGAGGAAAGTGAGGATTTGAAACAAAAGGAAAAAGAGAAAATCTTTTGCTGAGCAAGCCACTTTAAAAGCACATGAGTGATGTAACTAAGAAAATATGGGGAGAAAGGGAAAAGCTAGGAAATCTCAAATAGTCCCCCCTTTTTTTTTCCCCCTACCCAGATACGTTTCAAAGGGTTAAAAACCTCAACTCATGGAAATAAAATACCCCAAAGTATGGCCTTGATTAAAACCAAACCAAACCAAACCAAAAACAACAGAAAAAAAGAAGAATTTTATAAAGAAGAAACTTTCTTTGTGCATGTGTCCCCACTTTTGGTTGCTTCATACAGAGAGACCTAAGCATGGCTTTCAGCTCCAAAGTTCAGCTTTCTCAGATAGCCCGGGGAGGTGGTGGAGTCACCATCACTGGAGGTGTTTAAGAAGAGACTGAATAGGGTGCTTGGTGCCATGGTTTAGTTGATTAGATGGTGTTGGGTGATAGGTTGGATGCAGTGATCTAAGATGTCTCTTCCAACCTGGTCTATTCTGTTTTCTATTCTATTCTATTCTATTCTATTCTATTCTATTCTATTCTATTCTATTCTATTCTATTCTATTCTATTCTATTCTATTCTATCCTATCCTATCCTATCCTATCCTATCCTATCCTATCCTATCCTATCCTATCCTATTCTACAACTACCTGAAGGGGCGTTGTAGACAGGCAGAGGTTGGTCTCTTTTCTCAGGCAACCAGTACCAGAACAAGAGGACACAGTATCAGGCTGTGCCAGGGGATGTTCAGGCTGGAGGTCAGGAAGAAGTTTTACACAGAGAGAGTGAATGCCCATTGGAATGGGCTGCCTGAGGAGGTGGTGGAGTCACCATCACTGGAGGTGTTCAGGAGGAGACTTGATGGGGTGCTTGGTTGCATGGTTTAATTGATTAGGTGGTGTTGGATGATAGGTTGGACGCAATGATCTTGAAGGTCTCTTCCAACCTGCTCTGCTCTGCTCTATTCTTTCTATTCTATTCTATTCTATTCTATTCTATTCTATTCTATTCTATTCTATTCTATTCTATTCTATTCTATTCTATTCTATTCTATTCTATTCTAGCTCACCTTGAATATCTTCAGGGAAGGGGCCCCAACCACCTCCCCAGGCAACCTGTTCCAGTGATATCCATAGATGAACAATCTGTGAGCAATTAGTCTGTCATTTTTCTGCTTGTAAAGTTGCTTCCATCCTCTAAAATCACTGCCACTCCCATCAGTAGGAGGTCTGTTGGCCTGAAGGGCTGTGCCAAACAATTCTTTGCTTTGGATGAAGTAGCTCACACGCTTTTGGCAAATGCCTGCAATAGAAAACAGGCAGGACCCATCTGGATGCATTCCTATGTGACCTGTGCTAGACTCTATGGTCCTGCACTGGCAAGGGGGATTGGACTCGATGATCTTTGGAGGTCCCTTCCAAGCCCTAACATCCTGTGATCCTGTGATATAGACCTTATCATTATTTTTCTTGTGTGTTGTAGAATCATAGAACTGTCAGGGTTGGAAGGGACCTCAAGGACCACATAGTTCCAACCCCCCTGCTATGGCAGGGACACCTCACACTACATCAAGTTGCTCAGAGCCACATCCGGCCTGGCCTTAAAAACCTCCAGGGATATCTTCCCTGGACAACCTGTTCCAGTGTCTCGCCACCCTCGTGGTGAAGAATTTCTTCCTAACATCCAATCTGAATCTACCCATTTCTATTTTTGTTCCATTCCCCCCAGTCCTATCACTACCTGACACCCTAAAAAGTCCCTTCCCAGCTTTCTTGTAGGGCCCCCTTCAGATACTGGAAGGCCACAATAAGGTCTCCTCAGAGCCTTCTCCTCTCCAGATGGAATAGCCTCAACTCTCAGTCTGTGCTCACAGGAGATGAGCTCCAGCCCTCTGATCATCCTCATGGCCCTTCTCTGGACACGTTCCAGCACATCCAAATCCTTCCTATAATAGAGGCTCCAGGACTGGTATCCAATGGTAATAATATATTTTTTTAAACTTTCACTCTTTGCAGTCAAGATCTAGGCTAAAGCTCCCTTTTCAAACTTCAACCAGAGCACATGGCAGGTAAGAGAGCAGCTTCACCTTACCACTAACCCTCTCTTTCAGCCGAAGGGGTGATTCAGATTACACTGCCACTGCCTTTTCAAAGCACGGTGTTCCTCCAAGCTGGCAGAGCAGCAGAGCAGGGGGAATGGAATGAAGCTGGAGGTGGGGACATTCTGGCTAGATGTGAGGAGGAGGTTCTTCACCATGAGAGTGGTGAGACCCTGGAATGGGTTGTCCAGGGAGGTGGTCGAGGCCCTGTCCCTGGAGGTGTTTAAGCCCAGGCTGGATGAGGCTCTGGCCAGGCTGATGTAGTGTGGGGTGTCCCTGCCCATGGCAGGGGGTTGGAACTAGATGATCCTTGTGGTCCCTTCCAACCCTGACTGATACTATGATACTATGAACATGTTGCAGTAAGATGACTTTGTGTATCATCCCCACATCATCTCTGCTGGAGTGAGTTAATGCAACTGCTTCTTTGGGGACTTAGAAAGGGAACTTGCATCTTGGAGCTGCACTAGTGGGAAACAATTCCCAGGCCAGCCCTGCCTTTACATTGTGGGTGATCGTCAATCAACTCCAGGTGCTGCTCACCAAGTACAGCATGTCCCAGATTTCTCGTGGCTGAGCTGATGCCATCATGAGAATTTCCACCATTTGAACAAAACTGGAAATGAGCTGTGCTGCAAAGAGCTGTGCTTACAAAGGGGAACAGACATTTTGCCACCAGCCTCAATATACTTTGGCATCTGACCTACCCTCCTGCTTACGATTCTTCCCATCTTTCATTCCCATTTTATATCCTTGTTCCCCTGGGAATCTTCTGCAAAATAGCTTACAGGCAGAGGGGCTCTGGAGTGTGATGCCAATGCATAAGGAAGCATCAGGCTTCATCCTGCCCTTGCTGCTTGGTTTCAAAAACCATGCTGCTTCTATGCACTCAGCAGTAGGTGCTTCACCACCAGGTCTGTGAAGGTAACTTCTGCAGAGTACTGCTGCTCAGTCTTCTCCCTATGGTCAGTAGAGATGGATACTTATGAAAACTCCCAGGGAGAAAGTCATACTGTCATAATGTGCCCTTTTTCTGCCTGTATTGACAGTGCTGGCAACCCTGACACCACAAGGCTCCTTTACAAGGCCGTTGGGGTTAGGTGTTAGGAAGCAGCCTACAGCCCTGCTCCTCAGGACAGTACTCCTATCAGTGTTTCTGGGCTGGCTTTGCTCTCCTTTAAAAGAAGGATGGTGGGAGGCAGAGTCTAGATTTTCCAGCCTTGTGGTGAGGATGGAGCTCTTGGGCAGTTCCTATAACAATAAAGCAAACATCACTTCGAGCACTGGGGTCAGACTATGCAGCCTGCATAGCTGCTGGTGTTCTCCCTGCCAGGCTCTGCCTGGTGCCAACCCACCTCATCCCCCAGGTAGCATCAAGCCTTTTTCACAGGACAGCTAGGGCCAGGGACTGTGTCCTTTGAGCAGGAGGGATAAAGGTGCTTTCTTTGGGGACAGATGAGGGTAAGTCTCCATGGATGGGAGATGTGACAGCAACCTGCTCTTAAAGCAAAGACCACAGGATCACAGGGTGTTAGGGGTTGGAAGGGACCTCCAAAGATCCTTGAGTCCAATCCCCCTGCCAGAGCAGGATCATAGAATCTAGCACAGGTCACACAGGAACATATCCAGGTGGGTCTTGAAAGTCTCCAGAGAAGGAGATTCCACAACCTCTCTGGGCAGCCTGGTCCAGCGCTCTGTGACCCTCGCAGTGAAGAAGTTCCTCCTCATGGTGAGGTGGAACCTCCTGTGCTGTAGCTTATATCCATTGTCCCTTGTCCTATCACAGGGTGCAGATCCTGTCCCCTCCCTCTTGACACCCAGCCCTCACATATTTATAAACATTTATTAAATCCCCTCTCAGTCTTCTCCTCTCCAGACTGGAAAGCCCCAGGGCTCTCAGCCTCTCCTCTTAAGGCAGTGCTCCAGACCCTCAATCATCCTGGTAGCTCTCTGTTGGACTCTCTCCAGCAGATCCCTGTCCCTCTTGAACTGGGGAGCCCAGAACTGGATGCAATATTCCAGGTGTGGCCTCACCAGGGCAGAGTAGTGTGGGAGGAGAAGCTCCTTCGATCCGCTGGACTCACTCCTCTCAACGCACCCCAGGATACCATTGGCCTTCTTGACCACAAGACAAGACTCTGGTCCATGTCTTGCTACAACCTCTGGCTGCCCAACAGCAGCTGAAGGAGGTAATCTCATAAAAATGTAGCAGAGTTTAGTAGTGAGGGGATTGTCCCTATCATAAGGACCTGGACAGTTTGACTGATGGTCCTGGCAGACAAGCTCAGTAACTTTTTCCAGTGCCGACTGTGAAAATGTTTTCTGACAAGCTGACAAGGATAACAGCAAGCAGGAGGAAAACAGAGAGCATGTGAGTGCACAGGAAGAAGTGACAATTTCCTAACTTTGACAGAAACAGCATTGGCAATTTTCACAGGGCATTAGCCTAATTTGTCTGAAGACCTGCTTGTGATTTGTGGGAGATGTTTGTTAAGAGCTGATATAAAAAGGTAATGTTAGGATTTAATCCTCAGGGCTTTAGCAAATAACCACTATCTTTTAATAGAAAGTGGGTGGCATGTTGCTTGTCAACTCTAATTTCTCCTCTAGCCTGAAAACCTTCTCCATGCTTTTTCTATTACCCTGTACAGCACTACAGGATCTGCCTTTTACACAGGATAAAACCAGAAGGTGGAACCTTGAACAGAAAGAGATTCACCACGTTTCAAGAAAGCATTTGGAAAACCATCAAAGCAGGGGACAGAGCTAATGCTGAAAATCACTGTCAGAGCACACATTGCTCCTGTGGTTTGTGCATTATGCTGCTTTCCAAGAGATCTGGATTTGATGTCTTGTCCTTTGCTTTCTGGGGTGAGGAAAACTCTGAGCCCTTTGAGAGTGGGGAGGGTAATTCAGTCAGGGACCTACGGCAAAGATGAAAACAACAAAGCAATCCACAGAGGAAAAACCAAGAGGACAGAGGAGGACTCAACCCTTTGGTACCTAACAATAATTTTTAGAGGCAGGAGTTTGCCCAATGTGCTGTTTATTCATCCAATTTATGGTAATGATGAACAGCTTGAAAATTGGAGTAGAATGTTAGTTTATGCTTTATGTATAGAATAAATGATAGGCAGCTGTGCTGCCAGGGGGCCGCTGAGGGCTCTCTGGCAAAGCAGACTGCAAAAAGCAAAGGAACATGACTTGAGGTCTCTGTCTGCAATGAGAAAATATATATTGCAAATTAAGTCATTCTTCCTACCACTTACAGATGAAAGATGGATGCATGCAACATTGCTATTGTCATGCAGTCATCAGTCTGATGTGAATTTGGCCTGGACTTACACTGTGCTGGGAAGGTTTTGCAGTGCATACTTCTGAATACAGGAATCATAGAATAGAATAGAATCATAGAATTGTTAGGGTTGGAAAGGGCCTCAAGGACCATCTAGTTCCAACCCCCCTGCCATGGCCAGGGACACCTCACACTACATCAGGTTGCATACAGCCACATCTCACCTTGCCTTCAAAACCTCCAGGGATGAGGGTCATGTTGAGGTGGAATCACCTGTGCTGGAGTTTATATCCACTGCCCCTTGTCCTATCCAAGGGTGCAACTGAGCAGAGCCTGTCCCTTCCTTCTTGACCTCCTGTCTTGAGATATTGATAGACATTGATTAGATCCCCTCTCAGTCTTCTCCTCTCCAGACTAAACAGCCCCAAAGCTCTCAGCCTCTCCTCACCAGGCAGTGCTGCAGTCCGTTCAGCATCCTTGTAGCCTTCCCTTGGTCTCTCTCCAGCAGATCCCTGTCCCACCTGAACTGGGCAGCCCAGAACTGGATGCAATATTCCAGGTGAGGTCTCAGCAGGGCAGAGCAGAGTGGGAGGAGAACCTCCCTGAATCGAGACATTAATCGAAGGAATAGCATTGGACTGAAGCTTTTCACCAGCCCTTATCACCAGTCAGGCAATAGGCTGGCAAATTGCTTTAGAGGCACCCTGAGAAACAGGACAAACGAATCATAGAATCATGGAATGGTTTGTGTTGGAAGGGACCTCCAAAGGTCATCTAGTCCAATCTCCCTGCAGTAAGCACAGGCATCCTCAACTAGATCAGTTTGCTCAGAGCCTTGTTGAGGCTCTTGAAGATCTCCAGGGATGGGGCTTCGACTACGTCCCTGGGCAACCTGCTCCAGTGTTCCACCACCCTCATGGTAAAGAACTTTCTCCCAATGTCCATCATAAACCTATTCTTCTCTAGTTTGAAACCATTTCACCTCATCCCATCACTGGGATCGCTTGTAGGCCCCCTTCAGACAGTGGAAGGTTGTTAGGGCTCCCCAGAGCCTCCTCTTCTGCAGGCTGAACACTCCCAGCTCCCTCAGCCTGTCCTTGTAGCAGAGGTGCTCCAGCCCCATGATCATTTTCATGGCTCTCCTCTGGACCTGCTGCATCAAGTCCATGTCCTTCCTGTGTTGAGGGCTCCAGAGGTGGATGCAGTACCCCAGGTGAGGTCCCACCAGAGCAAAGTGGCAGAATCACCTCTCTGGATCTGGTGGCCATGCAGCTTTTGGTGCAGCCCAGAATGGAATTTGCCTACTGGGCTGCAAGTGCACACTGGTGCCTCTGGTCCATCTTCTCATCCACCAGCAGCCCCAAGTCCTTTTCTGCAGGGCTGCTCTCAAGTTCATCATCCCTCAGCCTGTGTTGATAATGCCTAGGATTGCTCTGACCTAGGTGCAGCACCTTACACTTTGCCTTATTGAACCTCATGAAATTCTCCTCAGCCCAGCTCTGCAGGTCCCTCTGGAAGGCATCCCATCCTTCAGACTTATCATTTCACTGTACTACTGAAATGAAATGCTGGTTTGGATACACTAAGCCTTAGAGGGTCATCCAAGGGCAGTGTGGTCAATCTCTGCTTTTTTTCTTTGCTTCTTTGTTTTCCTTCCCTGCCCCCCCCCCCCCCCCCCCCCCCCCTTCTTCCAGGAAAAGAAATTGGTCCACTTGGATGTTTCTACATCTCTCTGTGTGAGTGGCGTGGGAAGGAGAGGCTTTGTTTGGTGACAGCACATTCTTGCAAGCAGAGTGTGCACCACAGTCCCACAGAGGTGAGAAGCAGAGGATCTCAGCCATGGGCTAAAGCAGCCTGCACCTCACACTTACTGCTGCAGGCTGGAAGGGACCTCAAGGATTACCTAGCTCCCAACCCTCTTCCACAGGCAGGGACAGAGGCAGTGCAAAAGGAAACAAACAAACAAGCAAACAAAAAACCACAGAGAAATGTGTCTCTTGCTTTCCACACCAAGAAACTGAAACTGTCTGCACAAAATGTTGCTATAACCAGCACAAGTTTTCCAGGGAAAGGCAAATCCACATGCATCATGTGTGAGTTCAAACACTGGTGCAAAACCTCTGCTTGCTCCACACCCAGCAAAAGGTCTAGCTGCAGTTGGGAATCATGCAGCTGACTGTAAGGGGGGACTGAGAATGAGTGTGAGTTCAGCCTGTGGTTTTCCACCAGATGTGTGAAAGGAGTGCTGTTTGCACAACATGGTGAGAAAGTTTGTCAGTCAGGTGGATTTGGGCCACGTGGATGGCTTGAATGGGAAAGGGATTGAATGTGGGAAAGGAAAACAAACATCTCATAAACCCGGGGGTGTGCAGGAGGTAGGACTGTAAATGACATAGTATGTTTTAAATCTTAGAAGTCTTCATTCTAAAATTCATTCAGGAAACCCTGCCAGACACCAAAAGTGCCCACAGATACCCTGGCACACTTTGAAAGAGGTATTAAAATAGCTTGGTAGTTATTTCTGGATCAAATAGTAAGTGAGGGTAAATATCCAATGCCAGTCGAATTCTGATCTTGCCTACAAATGAAACACCATGCTAACCCCATACCCAAGAACAGGCCAGCAATGACTGTCAGACTACATCTATGCATAGAGGATCTAGTGTGAGGAATCCCTGCCCATGGCAAGGGGGTTTGGAACTAGATGATCCTTGAGGTCCCTTCCAACCCTGACAATTCTGTGATTCTCCAAGATGGACACTGATAGTAACATGCCCAAATATTTCTTAAAAGTAACATCTCAATTCATCCACAACTCCAATTCCTGGCTCTAACCTCAAACCCACACATAACTTGAAGCCTAGTCCTACTGCCAGATGCGTTGTGACTGTAGAGTGACCAATATCTCTGCCAGACCCCATACTGCTCACAGCTAGATGCTCTATTTCAACTACAATGCTACAACTGGATCATCAAACCCTTGTGATCTTTATAGCAAGAATTAGGAGTAGAATAGAATAGAATAGAATAGAATAGAATAGAATAGAATAGAATAGACCAGGTTGGAAGAGACCTTCAAGATCATCACGTCCAACCTATCATCCAACACCACCTAATCAACTAACCCATGTAACCAAGCACCCTGTCAAGTCTCCTCCTGAACACCTCCAATGACGGCGACTCCACCACCTCCCAGGGCAGTCCATTCCAATGGGCAATCACTCTCTCTGTGTAAAACTTTCTCCTGACCTCCAGCATGAACTTCCCCTGGCGCAGCCTGAGACTGTGTCCTCTTGTTCTGGTACTGGCTGCCTGGGAGAAGAGACCAACCTCTGCCTGTCTACAACCTCCCTTCAGGTAGTTGTAGAGAGCAATAAGGTCACCCCTGAGTCTCCTCCTCTTCAGGCTAAGCAACCCCAGCTCCCTCAGTCTCTCCTCATAGGGCTTGTGTTCCAAGCCCCTCACCAACTTCGTTGCCCTTCTCTGGACTCGTTCCAGCAAGTCAACCTCCTTCCTAAACTGAGGGGCCCAGAACTGGACACAGTACTCATGGTGTGGCCTAACCAATGCAGAGTACAGGGGCACAATGACTTCCCTGCTCCTGCTGGCCACATTATTCCTGATGCAGGCCAGGATGCCATTGGCCTTCTTGGCTACCTGGGCACATTGCTGGTTCTTGTTCAGCCTGCTGTCAACCAGTACCCCCAGGTCCCTTTCTGCCTGGCTACTCTCCAGCCACCCCAACCCCAGCCTGTAGCACTGCATGGGGTTGTTGTGACCAAAGTGCAGCACCCGGCACTTGGACTTGTTGAATGCCATCGTGTTGGACTCTGCCCATCTGTCCAGCCTGTCAAGGTCCCTCTGCAGAGCCCTTCTACTCTCTAACAGATCAACATCTGCTCCCAACATGGTGGTGTCTGCAAATGTACTGATGATGGACTCAATCCCCTCATCCAGATCATCAATAAAGATATTAAAGTGGATGGGGCCCAGCACTGATCCCTGGGGGACTCCACTAGTGCCTGGCCGCCAGCTGGATGTGGCACCATTCACCACCACTCTCTGGGTTCAGCCATCCAGCCAGTTCCTAACCCAGCTCAGAGTGCTGCTGTCCAAGCCATGGGCTGACATCTTGGCCAAGAGTTTGCTATGGGGGACAGTGTCAAAGGCCTTGCTGAAGTCCAGGTAAACTACATCCACAGGCCTCCCCACATCCACCAGGCGGGTCACCTGCTCGTAGAAGGAGATCAGGTTGGTCAGGCAGGACCTGCCCTTCCTAAATCCATGCTGGCTAGGCCTGATCCCTTGGCCATCCTCTAAGTGCTGTGTTAATGCACTCAGGATGACCTGTTCCATGATCTTGCCTGGCACTGAGGTCAGGCTGACAGGCCTGAGATGGGCTCTAGGAAAACATGAGGGTGATAGGCAGCTTTCTATCCAAATGTGAGACCAATGTGATGTATCTGTGTATTGAAAACAGACAGAGCTCACTGTTCTTTTCTGAAGACAGCTGTACCGTCTTGCATAACAGGTTTGGATTTGGGATTAAAGTGGGAAGCATGCATTAGGACTGGATCTAATAAGGGCTGCCTAGGTTTACAACCGTTGCTGCATGTCTTTTACCTCAGTATTAACTGGAGATGATGTCAGGGTGATGTATTAAAAAATCTTGGTGACAGATGTTGATGTATTTGGATGAGGAAATTTTAATTAATTAACACATTAGCACTTGGGTTCGTGGTTAGGAAGCCTCTGAGTGAGATTAAGGGTTAAGGATAAAGTTGTGATTCAGCTGCATGGTTTTGCATTCCTGTTTTGTGAAGAACAGACCACTAAGCTTGGCTTAGGACTACATTACTATACTGAACTGTCTGTAGGCTTGGCATCACCAGTGAGGCTTAAGAGTGGGGTTTGAGCCAAGGTTCAAGACAGGGATGGAAAATGAGCTGAGGCAATTTGGCTTGGACTAGATGATCTTTTGAGGTCCCTTCCAACCCCTAACATTCTGTGATTCTGTGAATGGTAGAGAAGGTAAAGACTTGTGTTAAACTTTGCCTCAGGATTATACAGTGAGTCATTGTTATGAAAGGCAAATAGAAGTCCAGGGACCCCAGACTCATGACACCAACAAGGACAAAGGAGATGGGCAAGGGTACTAATGGGACCAGCTCAGACCCTGCAGCCCCTGGGCTGGTCCGTGGCTGAAAGAGTGCATCTGCTCTAACTGTGACAGCTCCTTCTGGGGGAAAATAAAAACAAACAGAAAAGATAAAAGGAAAATTCCATCCAAGGCCAGCTGGGAAGAGCAGCATCAGGATCCCAGATCACAGTCCTCCTCTGAGGCTCTCTCCAGGATAGCAGCTGGTGAGTTTGAAGATGAGGACGAAGAGGATGATTTTCATCATGCTTTTCCCTTAGTGGAATATAGTTTTAATTGGAACCCACTGAAACTCCTAATGGGAGGAAGACCTTATGGGATGTTCCTATTTTTGATGGTATTGGTGCTGATTGGAGAGTGCTGATCAAGTGCAAAAGCTTCACATTGACTGGTTGTTAGGTTTCAGTGTGTGTATAGATACTACCAGATAACATTTACTGGGCACTGATTATTAGTGCATATTACTACAGCTTATTATTATTACATAACATGATGGTTGCTATTACTAACTTTTGCCATGCACTCTATTTTTTTCCCTGCATGCACTGTATTTTTTTTTGTCCCCTAATATATACTAAAATGTCAAAACCAAGAGACAACGAAAGAGGGGGAAGAGGAGGTCAATTCCCACAGCAGCAGGAGCTGCTTCCCATGAGGCCTCGTCTTGACAGTGCTGCCAGGATTTGCAGGTGCAGGGCCATGAAAATAACAGCAAAAGAGCAACAGCATAAAAACAATTAAGGAGAAGTGCTGCCAAAGGGAGTCTGGAAAACACTGCCTCATCAGCCTCAGGAAAAGCTTGTGGAGATTGCAGGCCACGGCATTAGGAAGGCTAAAGCTGGGGGGTACTTAAGGCACTGTGCAGCACACGTGTGAGACAAGCGCTGGTTTGTAGCAGAGTGACAAGCCCTGGAAACTTCTCTCCAGCTCCCTGAGGGCTCTCAAGCCTTGACAGGAACAGCCTGTCAAGAAGGGGCATAAACAGTGGTCCCCTGGATCAGGTGGTGACGGTGCTTGGGGTCTGGGATGGGTCACAAACAGTTCGTTGCAGTAGATCGAGGCCCTTCTGAACCGCGCCTGCCTAGCTTAGGTGTAGCTGTTCCTGGTCCCCAAAGGCTTCCTCAGTGCTTAGCCATGAGCCTGGCAGGCGTCACCGCTCCTGGCCAAAGGAGAGGCTGAGTTTGGGCGTCTCAGTCAGCCTGGAATCTGTCAGTTAAATACATCTAGGGACCCCTGACGTTTTATTTCCAGGTGTGTCAGTAAGCCAGGGGGGGAAATAATCTTTCTTTTCCCTCTTTTATTTTTTTTTTCCTTTTTCAAGCTGAGTGTGACCTGGTATGTGCAAGGCTGCTTAGCTAAAAACAACACACAAGCCCCAAACCTACTCCTTAGGTATTTGCTGTGAAACTAGACACAGCAACCTGATAGCAAGACAGAACGAAAGGGGAAACAACCCTTTTCTCACCTCTGAACGTGAGCTGTCAGACACTATCCCCCCCCACACATAATCACTGATTTCATGCTATTATTTCATTGTGTTAGAAGGATTCTTTGAAACACATAACAGATCTTTACCAACAATTTAAACTAGCTACCAGTTTCCATCCTGGTTACTGCATATCTACTGCCAAGACACTGTTTTGGTAACAGTTAATAATCAGCTGTCTGGACTACCTCACCATAAACATTACAGGGTTTCATCACTCATGTTTTATTTAATTCCACTTGTCATCAAGGTCTATTATTGGAGCCTTGCAATTTGGTTCAAGAGAGCTGATTTTTACTACTGTTGAAAGCTCCTCTACGTACTTCTTGCACTTTATTCTCCTGAGCTAGGACCCTTTTCGTTTGGTTCTCAGGTTAACATAAGATGTTTATTCAAACAAATTAAAGAGATGATTGGCAAGCTGTAGGTGTCCCTGGTGGAATATGCCTGGGATGTCAGGGAGAAAAAAAGGAAAGTGCATGGGCTGGAGCACCTCTCCTGTGAGGAGAAACTGAGTGAGTTGGGGCTGTTCAGTCTGGAGAAGGCTCCAAGGGGACCTCATTGTGGCCATCCAGTATCTGAAGGGGGCTACAAGAAAGCTGGGGAGGGACTTTTTAGGGTGTCAGGGAGTGATAGGACTTGGGGGAATGGAAAAAAAATAGAAATGGATAGATTCAGATTGGATGTTAGGAAGAAATTCTTCCCCAGGAGGGTGGTGAGACACTGGAACAGGTTGCCCAGGGAGGTGGTAGAAGCCCTATCCCTGGAGGTTTTTAAGGCCAGACTGGATGTGGCTCTGGGCAACCTGATCTTGTGTGAGGAGTCCCTGCCCATGTCAGGGGGGGTTGGAAGTGGATGATCCTTGAGGTCCCTTCCAACCCTGATAATGCTATGATTCTATGATTCTATACAGCCTATGATCGATCTGGAACCCTTGAGGTCATTTCCAACCCTAACAGTTCTATGATTCTATGAGCTTTGCAGGTGACTTGGGCTAAACAAAGTACCTGACATTACAGCATCACAGAACATTGGAGGTTGGAAGGGACCACTGATTCTACACCCTTTGTTTACCAGCCTGTAAAAGTACATCCCAGCTGAAATAGGTGAAAATTAAAATCATCCTTTCCCACAGATATCATCCTTCACACACTCTCTGGTTTTCTTCCTGTGCTGACCTCCTGCACTTAGCCTGGAAGCATGAGTGTAGACAGAACAGGTAGTTTCCAGGAATAAACAAAATGGTTAAAATGGTCAAAGTTCAGAACAGGAGTGATGGTGTAGTTCCTCCAAGCATGGCTGTTCCAGAGGGTCTCAGACAACACCACCAAGTGAGCACTTCAACCCTTGTGGTAGGCAGTGATGGCCCTGACTCTCACATTGCTGCTATGGCTCTGCTTTTCCTCCCTTGCTAAGAGGAGAGGCTGTGAAAGAAGTCTAGCAGCAGGCAGAAAGCATGCAGCGTGCATTCCTGAGGGGTGTCAGAGTAAAGGATCCAGGTTATTCTGTCAAGGAATGATTGCCCACACACAGTGAATAAATGCCAAACTGAGAGAGCCCAGAAGTGGTGGTTGGGCTGGAATGAGCCTCCCACATTCCACCAGTCCCAGAGATCCTTGAGTCTGATGTGTTTTGACCACTAATTCCCTTGTAGAACTGAGAATCCTCATATCGTAAAAGCTTATGGCTATGTGCCCCAAAACTTCTGGGCTTGTGGATTGCTCCAGTGCAGGTGGAGCATAACATTCTTTGTCCATGCAGGAACCAGCTTTCCTGAGGCTCTTGGGCATGTTTTGCCAAGAGAAGAAAACATTTTTTTTTCCTCTTTTTACCACAATTCCTTCAGCCTGCCCTGTGATTTGTCCCTTCCCTGCCATTCCTGACCTTCATCAGACTCAAACTTGTGGCTCTAAGCACAATTCTTGGTGTAATCACTGAATATCATGGAGCAATTAGAAGTTTCTTGTGCAGCAGAACTGATTTTCTTTGCCTCTGGAATATAGTTTTATTCTATATTTACCTTTTCATTATTCACTTTCCTTCTGGATTTTGCTTTCCTCTCCAGACACTGCCTTTAACTTTCCCTTACTCACAAACAGTCCTCATTGCCGAACACTTTCTCTGCATTCAACACGTTTATTTCCAAAATTCCTTCCCATCATTTGAGGTCTTACTGAGTTGGTCATGTTGCAGCACCTTTCCTTGGTCACCACAAGGCCATAGAGAACTCTGACACAGGAGAGAGTTGCTCACCATTGGAATGTGCTGCCCAGGGAGGTGGTGGAGTCACCATCCCTGGAGGTGTTCATGAGGGGATTGGACGTGGCACTTGGTGCCATGGTTTAGTCATGAGGTGTTGGGTGACAGGTTGGACTCAATGATCTTTGAGGTCTCTTCCAACCTTGGTGATACTGTGACCCTCCCTCCCTTCTGAAAGAAATGCCCTGTGTCTGGACACAGCCTTGTTTTGCTGACATATAGTAGTGAACATCTGTGTGCTTCGAGTGCTTCCCCAGGGTGGTGATACCTTACTGTGACATGGTGATACCTGGATGAAGTATTGGGTGGTTAAGCAACTTTACTCATGCCTTCTACATACTGCACTTCAGTTCCTAGGTCTTGAAGATCTATACATGCTGGAGTGTGCCCAGAGAAGGGCCACGAGGATGATCAGAGGGCTGGAACTCCTCTCCTACAAGGAGAAGCTGAGAGAGTTGGGGCTGGAGAAAAGAAGGCTCCAAGGAGACCTTATTGTGGCCTTCCAGTATCTGAAGGGGCCTACAAGAAAGCTGGGGAGGGACTTTTTAGGGTGTCAGGTAGTGATAGGACTAGGGGGAATGGAAAACAATTAGAAATGGGTAGATTCAGGAAGAAATTCTTCCCCATGAAGACACTAGGGGTGAGACACTGGAACAGGTTGCCCAGGGAGGTGGTGGAAGCCTCATCCCTGGAGGTTTTTAAGGCCAGGTTGGATGTGGCTCTGAGCAACCTGATGTAGCATGAGGTGTCCCTGCCCACGGCAGGAGGGTTGGAACTAGCTGATCCTTGAGGTCCCTTCCAACCCTAAGAGTTTTATGATTGTATGAAATAGAGCACTAAACAATAAGACCCTCTCCTTCTTGATAAACTCAGAATAAAAATGAATGGGAAGTGGCAGATCTGAATGGTTAAAAGCACAAGTGAGAGGAACATAGGTGTGAGTGAAGTAATACCTGCAGTACCTGTGAAATCCCATCTGGTCCTCATTGCATATGGCATGTGTCCCTTTCCTCCCCACTACTGCTGGTGAATGTGTGCATGGAAACCCAAAGGAGGTGTAGCCCTAACTCCAGGAAATCTGAGAAGGTGAACTGGGTGAACATTGCTGCTCAGGGAGGAGAGCCTGAGCACTTTGCAATAGTCTTTTGAAAGGATAGGATATGGAAAGGCCATAGAAAACTGTCAGCTATGGCATGCTGTGAATAGGAGTACTTGGAGAGATCCCTCAGACACTCTTCCTTTTGGACATTCCTAGGTCTGGGAGGGTTGGTGGCGTGCCTGGAGATTGCATCCCAGATGCTCAGGCACAAAGCAACACTCTCTGAATGCTCTCTTGCTTATCCTGCCTCGAGGTACTTCTTCCCTTCTGAATAACGCAGGGCTCAGAGGTAGGTTGGTTGTTTTGCAGCACGGTCTGCTTTTATTCTGAGTAGAGGAAAGTCTTCCCTCATGAGGGCCTGTGGGTCAGACTTGCACCCAGTAACCAAGACATCTGTCAGGATTTATTTCTAGTACTTTGCTCAGGCAGCTGGTGAGACCCAAGCAGCATTAAAAGATGGTTAAGAGAGCAGAAAAGGAGAAGAAGGGAATTTGGGGCTCTGAAGTGCCATCTTCCTCCTTTCAGTGGCAGAACCCAAATGTTTTCATGGAAGATGTCCTTCTTACTTCTCAGGAGGGTTGTGCTCCAGCCTTGTTCTTCTCCTCATGCTCTCCCCACTGTCCTGCGTGGCCTTTGGGAAGGGAAAGGCAGGAAGGAGCTCAGTGAAGGCAGGCTCAAGCAGAACAGCTGCAGGAGCAGCTGAGTCAGCCATCAGAGTGTTTTGCAGAGCTTTCTCTGGCCATATTTGGTCTCTCACTGTTGTTTGCTCCAAACACCATCTCCCCCTCTGGCTCATGGCTCTTCATCTCAGCTTCATTCCTTTCGGCCCCCAGCTCCTGCTGCTTCACCTCTCCTCTCCTGGCTGGGCCAACCTCTCCTGTTCCCCTCCTCTCCTCTTTCTCCCTGCTGTTTGCCCTGTCTATTATGGACATGCACTCTCTGTCACTCAGAGAGCTATACAGAGCCTAGCACACTGGGGTCCCTTTTCAGGAGCTGCTGTAAAATCCACCACAGAATCACATTGTGCTTGTATCTTTACTAGCTCATACAGGAATATACAGTGGTGTTTTACAAGACTATAAAAATACATCTTAAAGGAAACAAGCAGAGAAGCAGGGCCAGATCAGCTGATGTAAATAAAGGTTGCATTGAATTAAACAGCATTGTGACTATTTACAGCAGCTGCAGGACCTGACCTGTGGCCCCTTCCTAAAGCAGGGAGCTGCTGCAGCCCCCAGCCTCTGTAAGGGCAGAAACTGAACCAAGGTCCCCTTCCCCTCCCAGCAGAGAGGAATGCTGGCAGGAGGCAGCCCTCTGCTCTGGTCTGTCTAGAGGTGAGACACAGCTGTGTGGCAGCTGCAGAGGGTGGTGCTGGCAGCCAGGCTGCTGTGTTGTGCTCAGTAATGATGGAGAGATGCTTCTTCCTCTGCTTGTCTCCTGTGCCTGGCTGTGGACCAGCTGCAGCCCCTTTGGAGCCCAGAGAAAAGCCTCTGTGTTTGGAGCCAGGCAGCATTCACAGCGTTCACCGAAGAGGCACAGGGCCTTGACTTCTATGTTGTGGAAAAAACCCCACAACAATAACAAGCAAAATAACATAACCAATAATAACCAACAACAACAAAAAAAAAAACAAACTACAATACCCCCAACAAACTTCCAAAGTAAAACAAAACAAACAACAAACTAAACACAGGAAGAAAGAAGGATGAATCATTTGAGCAAGGCCAGACATTTAATTCTGCTATTTGGTGGTTTCAGAACAAGCTGAGTCCACAAATCCTGTTTGACTTTACCTGAAACAAATGCTCAACTTTCCATTCAGCCACGGAAATGATATGCTTGTGCCTCTGTAGGACTTTCTGGGTTACAAGCCCACTCCCCAGCATGGACAAGAGAGAACATTTTACCTTCCATGAACCTTGCAAAGATAAAAAATGCCAGTAGCAATCTTCCAGGACAAATGGGCTCCCTTTGAGGCATCAGCATGACATGAATTTTCCCCTCTGGGGGTCTCTGTATTGAATACTCACCAGATCCATTTATATGAATGAAACAAAAGGACTAATTCTGTGAAACTAAACTAAGAGTAAGGGTAAAGCTATGTTTATTTTGTTTTCCCAGCGCTTTGCAGAAGTAAGGGAAGTTTTCTCTGTAGGAGACAGGCTGAGAGAGTTGGGGCTGTTCAGGGGGGAGAAGAGAAGGCTCCGAGGAGACCGCACTGTGGCCTTCCAGTATGTGAAGGAGGCCTACAGGAAAGCAGGGGAGGGACTTTCTAGGGTGCTGGGGAGTGATAGGACTAGGGGGATTGGACAAAACTAGGAATGGTCTCTTCTCCCAGGCAACCAGAACAAGGGGACACAGTCTCAAGCTGCACCAGGGGAAGTTTAGGCTGGAGGTGAGGAGAAAGTTCTTCACTGAGTCATTGGTAATTGGAATGTGCTGCCCAGGGAGGTGGTGAAGTTGCTGTCCCTGGAGGTGTTCAAGAGGAGATTGGATGTGGCACTTGGTGCCATGGTCATGAGGTCTGTGGTGACAGGTTGGACTTGATGATCCTCGAGGTCTCTTCCAACCTTAGCAATCCTGTGATTCAGATTGGATGTTAGGAAGAAGTTCTTCCCCATGAGAGTGGTGAGACACTGGAACAAGTTTCCCAAGGAGGTGGTTGAAGCCTCACTCCTGGATGTTTTTAAGGCCAGGCTGGATGTGGCTCTGAGCAACCTGAGGTGTCCCTGCCCATATCAGGGGGGTTGGAATTAGATTATCCTTGAGGTCCCTTCCAACCCTAACAATCCTATGATTCCATGATTTGCTTCCAGCTGAGCTGGTCTGGCAAATTTAATGCTGGGGGGAATTTCCAACCCACCACACCAGGCAAGGGTGATGAAAGGAGGTCAGTTATAGAACAGCTCTTCCAGCTTGCCTCTCCAGTGGCTGCAACAACTTTCACCCTGGCAGGGGTACAGAGGGTTTGGTTCCTCGCGACGGCTCCCCAGCAGCCGCTTGCACCTGCGCAGCAGGGCTGTAAAACTCTGCCAGATCACCATGGCAGGGTGCTGTGCAGATGTAAGCAGCTGCTCCTGGGACAAAACAAGACCGAATCAGCACAAGAAATGTTGAGATTTGGATTTCTGAGGGTCTTGAATTCTAGTTTCCAAGTCTGTAAACGTGCAGCGATTAGCAGTCTGGAAGCACTCACCATTTCCCTCATGGCCTGAGTCTTAACAGCAATCTTGGGGAAGGTGGAGGATGGGTTAAATCCCTTGGAGCTCATCTTTTGATGAGATCTATGAGAAGTTGCTTGCCAGCATCCATTTGGAGCAAATGCTGGGCTTTGGCTCCTCTGGTGAGCTCTGCTCTCAGCACTTGCAGGACGGCGTGCATCTGTCATTGTGCAAACTGCTTTCAAATGCTGCAAAGCATCCCTGTCAAAGGAGCTGAAGAGATGCTTTGGGGAGTAGGAAACGTGTTAAGATGTGATCACTAAATAAGGAATCTACAAGGCCCGTTGGGCATCACAGGCACTTCTCCCCACGTTTTGGCAGGGCTGCCTACACGCTGCGCAGGTGCAAATGACTTCTCCAGGGACAAAGCACTGTGAAACTCCGCTCTCTTTTCCAGCAAAAGACAAGTGGGGAAATAAAAACCTTGGACCAAACCCTGCCCTCATTAACACCCCTGAATCCTACTGACTGAAGGCAAAGCACTTTCCAGATTGAGCAATTCAGGGCTTTATTATCTCCTTTTCCCAGTTTGACCAGCAGGTACTAACGTCCAGTTTCCTCCATGCTGATGGAGGAAATACATTAACCTCCCTGGAATCCTGAAGGAGAGATTTAATCCACCCTGTTGTTTCCTTCAGTGCTTTATACATACCATTTACCAACTCTAACTGGGATGTGTAGTTTATGTTTTTCTCCCCCTTTGTCTTGTCCTCATCTAGCACACACACAGCCCACCCGGAGATGGACAATGCAGTCCTGCTGCATCCCAGCCCCCTCCCTTGGGTGTGAGATGGAATCGATTTTCCAATATCAGGGGTGTCTCTGACATCCAGCAGCTCTGGAGCTTCCTCAGCTCCCATATTTATGGTGCAGCAAATCCCAAGGCACATCTCAATCACAGGCTGGTCAGGGCTTTCTCACTGGTCTGAGCGTACAGCAGAGAATACACTGCAAATAGATTTGTCTATTTGCTTTTGTTTGCATGGTCTACAGAATGAGGCCATGAGGAAGCATTTACCATGTCAGACCAATTGGAATTTTTATTAGCTATGGATGGCTTAACTGCAGAAAGGTCCTCCAGAAGGACCAGACATCCCACTGGGTAGACACCAGGAAAGTGTAATCCTTGTTATTTTCACTCCCATAATCCAGCATCTATTCCCCTATGTAAATAGACATAAAAAAATTGTTCTGTCCCTTCCTTAGAGGACACAGTCTCAGGCTGCGCCAGGGGAGGTTCAGGTTGGATGTTAGGAAGAAGTTCTATACAGAGAGAGTGATTGCCCATTGGAATGGGCTGCCTGGGGAGGTGGTGGAGTTGCTGTCATTGGAGGTGTTCAGGAGGAGACTTGATGGGGTGCTTGGTGCCATGGGTTAGTTGTTTAGGTGGATTGGATTGGCTGATGGGTTGGACACGATGATCTTGAAGGTCTCTTCCAACCTGGTTTGGTTTATTCTAAACAAAGGTTTATTCCTCTCTCTCTTCTCAATATGCCAAGCTCTTGGCCTAACCAGTGCTGAGTACAAGGGCACAATGATTTTCCTGCTCCTGCTGGCCGCACTATTTCTGATGCAGGCCAGGATACCATTGGCCTTCTTGGCCACCTGGGCACACTGCTGGCTCACATCCAGCCAGCTGTCAACCAGTACCCCCAGATCCCTTTCTGCCTGGCTGCTCTTCAGCCACTCTGACCCCAGCCTGTAGCACTGCGTGGGGTTGTTGTGACCAAAGTGCAGCACCTGGCACTTGGACTTGTTGAATGCCATCATGAGGTGAGGAGAAAGTTCTTCACAGAGTTGTTAGCCATTGGAATGTGCTGCCCAGGGAGGAGGTGGAGTCACTGTCCCTGGAGGTGTTCAAAAAAGGATTGGACGTGGCACTTGAAGCCATGGTTTAGTACTCATAAGGTGTTGGGTGACAGGTTGGACTTGATGATCTCTGAGGTCTTTTCCAACTTTATTGATTCTGTGATTCTTACTTCTCTGGTATTTTCTTGGGGGAGTTGAAGCTTTTGGCTTTGAGCAGCCTGGATTTTTCCTGTGTAGTTTGGGCCTGGTTGGTGCAGGGGTGGGGGGCAGGGATGTATAAGGGGGCATTGAAAAAAGGTGAACTTGCTTGCAGTAGGTGAGCATGTGAAACAAGGCAGGGGGACTGGCTCCTGCCCACCATTGCAGCTAAAGACTTTGGGGAAAGATGTGAACTAGGAGAGCTGGCATTTACTGGAGGTATTTACTGGTGGGGGTTGACTCTAGAGGGTGTCATGTGAGGAGCATGAGTCCCTCTTGCACATTTGCAACCATGGGCAGAGGGTTGTGAGCTGGGAGCAGGTTTGCTTTTGGCAGCTGGCATTAGGGATGAGTGACAATCTAGGGAGATGCACACAGACTCTGAAATGGGAGGATGAGCTTGGATGGAGAGAGGATGATCTTCAGCCTTGTGCCCTGGCTTTAAAAACATGATTAAAAAAACCTACTAAAAATGAATTACTTAGCATAAGCCTCACTAAACACACAGAGGAGCTCAGCCCCAGCAAGGAAGCCCAGCCAGCACCTGTGGATGATATTAAGAGTAGCAGTCAATCATCTTCCTAACAACCGGGGGGCCACCAGGCCCCCCGGCCTTTTTTGTCACCACCACCATCACCCAGTGTGCACCATGGGCACTCACCAGTGATGAGAAGAGGATCCTCCAGCCCAGAAGGGCTCAGCTTAGGGCTCCTACCCTTCCTGGGAGGGATTAAATAGGGGAGTGGGTGGGGAGGGCCAAGTGGCCAAACCTGGGGTGGGAGGAGACTCCAACCCAGGTGCTGTGGGTTTGAGGAGGAAAAGGGAGATAATAGGGCAGGTGAGGGACTTTAAGGGTGTCAGGTAGTGATGGGACTAGGGGGAATGGAAAAAAAATAGAAATGGGTAGATTTAGATTGGATGTTAAGAAGAAATTCTTCCCCATGAGGGTGGGGAGACACTGGAACAGGTTGCCCAGGGAGGTGGTGGCAGCCTCATCCCTGGAGGTTTTTAAGGCCAGCTGGATGTGGCTCTGAGCAACCTGATCTAGTGTAAGATGTCTCTGCCCATGGCAGGGAGTTGGAACTAGCTGATCCTTGAGGTCCCTTCCAACCCTGACAATTCTGTGATTCTAAAACAATTCTGCAGTTTAGGCTGGATGTTAGGAAGAAATTCTTCACAGAAAGAGAGATTGGCCATTGGAATGGGCTGCCCAGGGAGGTGGCAGAGTCACCATCACTGGAGGTGTTTGAAAAGAGACTGCATGAGGCACTTGGTGCCATGGTTTAGTTGATTAGATAATGTTGGATGATAGGTTGGACTTAATGATCTTGAAGGTCTTTTCCAACCTGGTTAATTCTGTGTCTATGACTGAAGCCTGGAGGTTCGGCCTGGCTAGGGGGTAGATTTTGGATGATGTCGACCTAGGGAATGGCCTCAGGCTACGACTTGGTAGGTTTAGACTGGACACTAGGAAAAAATGTTTCACAGCAAGAGTGGTCAGGTATTGGAATGTGCTGCCCAGGGAGGTGGTGGAGTCACCATCACTGGAGGTGTTTAGGAAGAGAATTGATGGGGTGCTTGGTTGCATGGTTTAGTTGATTAGATGGTGTTGGATGATAGGTTGGACATGATGATCTTGAAGGTCTCTTCCAACTTGTTCTGTTCCATTCCATTCCATTCCATTCCATTCCATTCCATTCCATTCCATTCCATTCCATTCCATTCCATTCCATTCTTTGAGTTCTGGCTTTCTGACATACACCCTGCTGGCCTTTATGTTCTGCAACCATGAGGATGTTACACTCAGATACAGGAGAAGTCAATAAATATATCGAATGGCTTGGGTTGGGAGAGACCTTAAAGATCATCTAGTTCCAACCCCACTGCCATGGGCAGGGACACTTCCTACTAGACCAGGTTGCTTAAGGCCCCATCCAACATACTTGAATTAAAATAATGTCCCCTGCTCACAGACTGCCAATAAATATCACACTTTTCCCTTTCTCTGTACTTATTGCTTTATTCTGTTTCAGGACATTAGTGCATGTTTATTGAGCTATAAATTTGGCTATTTTCTTCATTTTTTAGAGTAAATGTATCAAATGTTGGTGCTAGCTTTATTTATTATAGAAGTATGAGTTTCTTACACAGGTGCAAGAAATTGTAGAAGAAAAGACAGCAAAGACACATCACATGCTTCACAGAACTTCCACTTTCATCTCAGCTAGTTTTGCCTCTATTCTTTCAACACTTGTCCAAGTATTCACTTGTCCACTTCTTATGTCACTCTACTGTGATGACTGGTTGGTAATCATTGGAGGTTTTCAGGAGGAGACTTGATGGGGTGCTTGGTGCCATGGGTTAGTTGTTTAGGTGGGTTGGATTGGTTGATGGGTTGGACGTGATGATCTTGAAGGTCTCTTCCACCCTGGTTTATTCTATGTATTCTATGTAACATATAATATGATGCATACTGAATCACAGAATCACAGAAACATTCAGGTTGGAAAAGACCCTCAGGATCACCAAGTCCAACCAACAACCCTACTCTACAAGGGTCACCCCTAAACCCAAGCACCACATCCAAAACACATTTTAACACATCCAGTCTCGGTTACTAAACCACCTCCCTGGGCAGCACATTCCAAGGCCTGACCACTCTTTCCCTGAAAAAATGTTTCCTAGTGTCCAGTCTAAACCTGCCTAGTCACAGCTTGATGCCATTCCCTCTTGTTCTATCACTAATTACCTGTGACATGAGATCAGCACCAGCCTCTCTACAATGTCCTTTCAGGTAGTTGTAGAGAACAATGAGGTCTCCCTTCAGTATCCTCTTTTCCAAACTAACCATCCCCACCTCCTTCAGTTGCTCTTCATCAGATTTATTCTCCAGACCCTTCCCCAGCTTTGTTGCCCTCCTCTGCACTGGCTCCAGTACCTCCACATCTCTCTTGTACTGAGGTGCCCCAAACTGGACACAATGCTGGAGGTGTGGCCTCAGCAGAGCTGAGTTTAGAATAGAACAGAATAGAATACAATAAACCAGGTTGGAAGAGACCTTCAAGATCATCGCATCCAACCTATCATCCAACACTACCTAATCAACTAAACCATGTAACCAAGCACCCTGTCAAGTCTCCTTCTGAACACCTCCAGCAATGGCAATTCCACCACCTCCCAGGGCAGCCCATTCCAATGGGCAATCACTCTCTCTGGGTAAAACTTCCTCCTGACCTCCAGCCTGAACCTCCCCTGGTGCAGCCTGAGACTGTGTCCTCTTGTTCTGGTGCTGGCTGCCTGGGAGAAGAGACCAACCTCTGCCTGTCTACAACCCCCCTTCAGGTAGTTGTAGAGAGCAATAAGGTCACCCCTGAGTCTCCTCTTTTCCAGGCTAAGCAACCCCAACTCCCTCAGCCTCTCCTCATAGGGTTTGTGTTCCAAACCCCTCACCAACTTTGTTGCCCTTCTCTGGGCACACTCCAGCATGGGGAACATGCAGCACCAGTGGGTTAAAACTATGCTAAGGGTATTATTCTACCAGCTTACTGAACTCATTTACAGCTATGGTATAGGTGATAAAATTACAGAGCTGTAAATCCCTTTGGTCTTCCAGAGTCCTTTAGCTGATGTCATTTTTGACTGGGAATAATATATTATTTCTTTGTAGAGAGCTGGGCAGTGCAGGGAAGGTAGATAGAGATGGTTATTAAAAGCAGCGTGCGCAAGAGGGGAAAGGATGCCGAAGTCAAATACACACAAAAAATTAATAGCTTTCCTGATCTGAACTCATGTTTCTCATGCTCTTTGGATTACAGTAGGGTTACCCTTCTGGTGTCTGCACTCCAGGGATTCACATCTGTGTAAATGTGGTAATAGAAAAAGGCCTTCATGATGAATTCATGAATTGTTCTCATTGACACTAGTTGATACTTTTCCTTGGACAAGTCTCCTTTGCAGGTGCACTGACCACACACTAATTGAAAGGATTATTTTCATAACTTTCTGGGCAGTCTGGAAGGCTTTCTGTGAAAAGCAGAATTGTTTCAACCAGCTGCTCAGGGTTGTTTTTAATAATTTCTTTAAGTCCAACAATGCTGGGCTGGCACATTTGAGACTCTCCTCCGAAGCGCAGATGAATACACACACAAAAAAATCAGCCCATGTGGCTCTGGTGCAGGAGAGAACTCTGCTTTCAAGTACAGCACTTCTCTGAGGAGGAAAACCACTTTTAAAATGGCTTTTTTTTTTCCCCCTTTCTTTTTCTCTCCCAGCCTCTTGCTATTTTTATCCTCATCCCCACAGCAAATCTTTAATGTGCAGTATGTCTGTGTGGCACCTGTTGGGATTAGCTGGGGCCCAAGCAGCCGCATGACAAGTCCCTGCATTTGCACTGCCTCACAGATCTAATCCTGAGTTTACACTGTAGGAAGGCCCAACCATAAAGGTTCTTCAAGTTGTGCTATTTCCCTTTCTTGGGTAAAAGCCAAGTCTCTTACTATGAGACTGTGGCAATGCCAGCGACGAGCAGTGTGTCTGGCGGCCAGTCACCAGTGGTGTCTCCTTAGGGATCAGTGCTGGGCCCCGTCCTCTTCAACATCTTCATTGATGATCTGGATGAGGGGGTCGAGTCAGTCATCAGCAAGTTTGCAGATGACACCAAGTTAGGGGCAGATGTTAGTCAGTTAGAGGGTAGAAAAGGCTCTGCAGAGGGACCTCGACCGACTGGACAGATGGGCAGAGTCCAATGGGATGGCATTCAACAAGTCCAAGTGCCGAGTGCTGCACTTTGGCTATGGCAATCCCATGCAGAGCTATAGGCTGGGGTCGGAGTGGCTGGAGAGCTCCCAAACAGAGAGGGACCTGGGGGTGCTGATCGACAGCCACCTGAATATGAGCCAGCAGTGTGCCCAGGGGGCCAAGAAGGTCAATGGCATCCTGGCCTGCATTAGGAACAGTGTGGCCAGCAGGAGCAGGGAGGTCATTGTGCCCCTGGACTCAGCACTGGTTAGGCCACACCTTGAGTACTGTGTCCAGTTCTGGGCCCCTCAGTTTAAGAAGGACATCAAAATACTTGAACGTGTCCAGAGAAGGGCAACAAGGCTGGGGAGAGGCCTTGAACACAGCCCTGTGAGGAGAGGCTGAGGGAGCTGGGGTTGTTTAGCCTGGAGAAGAGGAGGCTCAGGGGTGACCTCATTGCCCTCTACAACCACCTGAAGGGTGGTTGTAGCTGGGAAGGGGTTGGTCTCTTCTCCCAGGCAACCAGCACCAGAACAAGAGGACACAGTCTCAAGCTGCGCCAGGGGAGGTTCAGACTCGAGGTGAGGAGGAAGTTCTTCACCGAGCGAGTCATTCGTCATTGGAACGGGTTGCCCAGGGAGGTGGTTGAGTCATCGTCCCTGGAGGCGTTCAAGGGGAGATTGGACGTGGCACTTGGTGCCATGGTCTAGTCATGGGGTCTGTGTTGATAGGTTGGACTCGATGATCCTCGAGGTCCTTTCCAACCTAAGTTATACTGTGATACTCTGATACTGTGAGGAATCTGGCAGTGCAGGCCTAGAGGGTTAGGGTTAGGGTTAGGGTTAGGGTTAGCGTTAGAGCCTGCACTGCCAGATTGCTCACACTGCTCGTCGCTGGCATTGCCACATGAGACTGTCCACAATATCTGTAAAATTCTTATGAATTCAGGCCTCCCTTTGTATAGCAAGGCAAGGGTCACAAAAAAAAGAGTCCAAGGCACAGTTATTTGGATGTCCCCTTGGTGCCTCCTGGTGCCTCCTTCCTCTCTTGCTTGGGGGAAACCATCCTGGGCAAGCAGATCAAAAGAAGGGTGGGAGCATTGCATGAGAGACAGAGTACAAGGATGAGGAAGTCTGAAGGGTCCATTCATACCTTGGCCTCTCTTCTCCTTGCTTTAGTTCAGCCCTCCCTGACACCTTGGGGACTGGCCAGCTTGACCTTCATGTAAAAATCCTGATGTCACCCTGCATCAGGAGAGCAAGATGGAGAATCTAGTGCTCCCTCCTGTCCCATGCATTGGTTGGAGAAGCCAAAGTCTCTGCTGCAGGGTGGGTGTCTGGGCACTGGCAATTGTCCCTGCCCCTTTCCCACCTCCATTTCTCCTCCCTTTCAGATGGGAGACCACAGCCAGGCTTTTTCCTTGTCTCATCCCTTCCTCCTGGCATCCCATGTACCCAGACACCAAGTAGGGGTCTGAACCCCCTCCAAGGGTACTGCTCACCCCTGGAGATAGAAAAAGTACCATGAGCTCCTTCCTTCTCCTTTTATTTTTTTTGGTGGAGGCTCTCTCTTGCATGTGTCATATACCATGAAGCTATGGAATTGCAGCACTCGTGTCATGACACCTTTGGGGGCTGTGCATCACCTCAGAGAATGACCTAAAAATTATCAGGAGGATGACACTGCTGAAGCAAAACCCAGACATAGAGCAAAATGGTGTTTTGGTGGCTAGAATACAATGCAGGAAATTCTGACTAGATACCACGCAAGCTTTCAAGCTTCTTGGTGCTAGCCCACATCCTGTTCAGTATCTGTATTGATGATCTGGATAAGGGTATTGAGTCCATCATCAGTAAATTTGCAGATGACACCAAGCTGGGGGCAGGTGTTGATCAGTCATAGGGTAGGAGAGATCTGTAGAGGGACCTTGACAGCCTGGACAGATGGGCACAGTCCAAGGGCATGAGACTTTACACATCTAAGTGCTGGGCTCTACACATTGGCCACAACAACCCCATGCAGTGCTACAGGCTGGGGTCAGAGTGGCTGGAGTGAGGCCAGGCAGAAAGGGACATGGGGGGTACTGGTTGATGGTAGGCTGAACAGGAGCCAGCAGTGTACCCAGGTGGCCAAGAAGGCCAATGGCATCCTGGCCAGTATCAAGAATAGTGTGGCCAGCAGGGGCAGGGAGGTCATTCTGCCCTGTACTCAGCACTGGTTGGGCCACATTTTGAGTACTGTGTCCAGTTCTGGGCCCTTCAGTTTTGGAAAGATGTTGAGTTGCTGGAATGTGTCCAGAGAAGGGCAACAAAGCTGGTGAGGGGTTTGGAGCACAAGCCGTGTGAGAAGAGGCTGAGGGAGCTGGGGTTGCTTAGCCTGGAGAAGAGGAGGCTCAGGGGAGACCTTATTGCTGTCTATAACTACCGAAGGGATGTTGCAGCCAGGTGGGGGTTGGTCTCTTCTCCCAGGCAACCAGCACCAGAACAAGAGGACACAATCTCAAGCTGCACCTGGGGAGGTTCAGGCTGGATGTTAGGATGAAATTCTTCCCAGGAAGAGAGATTGCCCATTGGAAT
>NW_027142354.1:2044486-2155822 GCF_026170545.1 Melanerpes formicivorus
CCATGGTTAGTCATGAGGTCTGTGGTGAATGGTTTGGACTTGAAGATCTTTGAGGTCTCTTCCAACCTTGGTGATTCTGTGATTCTGTGTGATTCTGTGAGGTGAGAAGAAAGTTCTTCACTGAGAGAGTTGCTGGCCATTGGAATGGGCTGTCCAGGGAGGTGGTGGAGTCACCATCCCTGGGGGTGTTCAAGAGGGGATTGGACATGGCACTTGGTGCCATGGTTTAGTAGTCATGAGGTCTGTGGTGACAGGTTGGACTTGATGATCTTTGAGGTCTTTTCCAACTTTCTTGATTCTATGATTCTATGATTTTCTTACAACATCAAGACCTATATTGTTTCATTTGGCTGCTCCTGTCACCTGCATGCAGGAAAGCGCTCTTGAACGAAGGAAATTATCAAGGAGGCAGGCAGGAAAACAGTGAGGATGACATGAAATGCAAGGAAAGAAACAGGAATTGAGGTGCCAGATTGGTACAGATTTAAATAAGTCACTTCAGCTTAAATTATTACAGAGTGGTGCTGGTCAGGTTGTGAATGGAATGGAATGGAATGGAATGGAATGGAATGGAATGGAATGGAATAGAATAGAATAGAATAGAATAGAATAGAATAGAATAGAATAGAATAGAATAGAACAGAATTAACCAGATTGGAAAAGACCTTTGAGATCATCAAGTCAACCTATCATCCAACACCATCTAATCAACTAAACCATGGCACCAAGCACCCCACCCAGTCTCTTCCTAAACACCTCCAATGATGGTGACTCCACCACAATGTGCATGACGTGCATCACGTCCACCCTGGTCTCACTTCACAGAAGTAACAGACCTGCCGTAAGTACCAGTGCCCCCTGGTTTTCACAGAACCACAGAATGTTAAGGCCTGGAAGGGACCTCGAATGCTCATCCATTCCAACCCTCCTGCCAGAGCAGGATCACCTAGACCAGATCACACAGGAATGCATCTGGGCGGGGTTTGAACATTTCCAGGCAGGGAGACTCCACAGCTCCTCTGGGCAGCCTGTTCCAGTGTTCTGTCACCATCACAGGGAAAAAAAATTTCCCCATGTGTCCATGGAACTTCCTATGACTCACCCATTGCCCCCTTGTCATTGTTTTAGCAGTGCCTGATGAATCTGAGCAAGATCCTCCCAGTTCAGACATTTTTCAGAAGGATGAAGGCAATCTTCACAATATTTTTATGACCACATTCAGTCCTTTCTGTACAGTTTGACAGAATGGAGATACAGTCCAAGGTTCCAAGAGATCACTGACCATTTCCCCATCAATTTATTATTTGGTATACACTACTTATCACAGAACCACAGAAACATTCAGGTTGGAAAACACCCTCGGGATCAACAAATCCGCCCAAGAACCTTACTCTACAAGGTTCACTCCTAAACCATATCCCCAAGCACCACATTCAAAACACCTCTAAACACATCCAGGCTTGGGGACTCCACCACCTCCCTGGGCAGCACATTCCAAGGTCTGACCATTCTTGCCATGAAAAAATATTTCCTAATGTCCAGTCTAAACCTAGCCAGTCACAGCTTGAAGCTGTTCCCTCTTGTTCTATCACTAATTACCTGTGAGAAGAGACCAGCACCAACCTCTCCACAACCTCCTTTCATGTAGTTGTAGAGAGCAATGAGGTCTCCTCTCAGCTTCCTCTTTGCCAAACTAACAGTCCCAGCTCCCACAGTTGCTCCTCAGAAGATTTATTCTCCAGGCCCTTCTTCAGCTTTGTTGCCCTCCTCTGCACTGCCTCCAGCACCTCCACATCTCTATTGTATTGAGGTGCCCAAAACTGGACACACTACTTGAGGTGTGGCCTCACCAGAGCTGAGTACAAGGAGACAATCACCTCCCTGCTCTGGCTGAACACAGCATTTCTAATTCAAGACAGGATGCCATTGACTTTCTTGGCC
This sequence comes from Melanerpes formicivorus, assembly GCF_026170545.1. Taxonomy (NCBI): domain Eukaryota; kingdom Metazoa; phylum Chordata; class Aves; order Piciformes; family Picidae; genus Melanerpes; species Melanerpes formicivorus. Next base: position 2,046,428 of record NW_027142354.1, read on the forward strand.
TCTTGGGCACACTGCTGGCTCATATTTAGTTGCTTGTCCATTAGAAGCCCCAGGTCCCTTTCTGCCAGACAGAACATTACAGAAGCCAAATTAACTACCTGCTCCAGGATTTCCAAATATTATACTGGAAAGCAGTTTGAGAAGCAGAGGAGACTGGGATTCTAGTTGTTTACCACTCCTGACTTGGCTAGAAAGAAGCACTGAAAAAAACAAGGGAGTAAAGGCACTTGGCAATTAATTCTAAACCTTCTCCAAAAGCAGAAATAATTGGAGTTGAGAGTCAACAGTTTCTCTTCTGTCTGCTGACATACATCCATCACTCCCTTGGGCCCAGATCACAGAGACCTTTAGCTCTCAGTGGAAGGGACATGCACAATTATTGTTTGAGGAATGGTGAGATGTGGGGATGTGCTGGTTCACATGTCACTGTCATAACCAGGCAGGACCAGCAAGAGTTCCTAGAGCACTGCAGCAAGTGGTTAAAAGACTCTGTGACACACATCTAAATTATAAAGCTCGTATGAATAAATCCAGGAACACTCTCAGGCTCAACAGCAATCTTTTTGAGGGCCTGACTGTCCATAAAGCTGTTTAAAGCAGTAGACATTAATCCTGGAAAGTAATGTTTGGACCATTTCTAAGGCAAACTCTTTTAGGCCTTTACCTCCAGACCCGCTGTGCAGGATCCAGCTGCAGGGATGGAGCAGTCCAGCTATGTCAAAAGCAACCTATTTCTGTGAATGTCAAGCTCAAACATTGATATTTCCAAAGCACTTCATCTGAGAAATGCTGGTCAGGCAAGCAGTTAATGCTCAGAGACCTCTGCAGTGACACACAAATGGAAACAGCCCACTCCCTCTTCCATTACAGTAGGTCTGGACCGTGGTATCCTCTGCAGTTAGAGACAGTTTAAGTGCTTAAGGATGCAGCTCATAGCTTGGAAAGAGTAGGCAGCTGAAGCATTTAGGCACATGAAATCACTGCAAGATTAAAATACTTATTGTATTCAGCCACTTGTAGCCAATACCCAATTTGTAATCTGGCCAGAAAAAAAATGAGGTCATATATCTGCTACTCAAATCATTTTGCTATCTGCCAAGGGACGCTTCTGGGAAGGGTTATTCTTCCCAGCAGAAATGTAGGAAATAAGTTGGAAAACATTAATTCATATTAATAAAAAAGGCCTGTGAAGACAACAGCTGTTTGATCCTTAGATAAACTGTAGACAGTTTTCACTATTTAAGTCACTGTGAGTGATGTACTGTAGGTTTTGGGGGAGGGGTAGGGGGGGTAGGGGTGGGGGGGAAAGGAGCCAAGAAAAAGAGGAGGGGGGGAGAAAAAAAAGAGAAGAAACTACAAGAAAAGAAAAGAAAAAACCCTGGAGAAAATATTTGCTTGCATACTTTTCCTAGGAAAATAAAATGAGGCTAATGAAACAGACTTGTTTAGACACTCTGTAGCACTCCCTGAGGGATCTGGAGATACTTTCCACCTACTCCTAAGCTCTCTTCAGCAGTCACAGCCGGGGCTTCTGTTGTGGGACCCTCACAGGCATGGTCTTTGCAGGAGTTGCAGAAAGGCAGATGTGGGGACTGGTGGCACCTATTGGGCCTGAGGATGGCAGCTGTGCTGACGTGGAAGCCGCAGGTGTTTGGCAGGGCACTGCCCAGCTGGGAGTCCGGGCGGGCAGCGGCCATTCTGTCTGCCAGAGCGGGAGAGCTGCAGGAATCCGGTGGGCTGAGGCAGCCACATTCATAAAGAGCTACAGCATGAAAGGAAGAATATAAAACATGAATTAGTTTTAAATTGGCCTGCCACCTGAAAGGGGCTGATTGTGCCTCTCAGGGTGGGCAGTGCTCCCAGGCAGATGTTCAGTGCTCTCAGGCAAACATTCATACTCCTTCCTCTGCTGCAGCAGCTTTCCCTGATTCTGGAGGCCAATCCTCTGCAGATACAATTCATCTCTAGTTGCCTTTGAAACTAGAACCATACTGAAAGGGCAAACAGAAACCAGCAAACACAGTTTCTGCTATAGCAGCAAGCAGACATGCATGGGGCATGAAGACAGACATGGCCACTTGGGTGCTCTCCACTGTGCCTCAAACAGGGATGACATCTGCTCAGCCCTGTCCACCCCAGTGTGAACTTTCCAGAGACAGCAAAAAGAAGGCTTTCCTCAGGTCATGCCCAGAAGAGAAAGGGGATTGATGCTGTGACTTTCTGCAGCCTGAACCCTGGGTGGAAAACTTGTGGAGCAGAAAAGTTTGTTCACTCTCAGTCTTGACCTCCACTTCTGTGGTGGAACCAGTCTGTCTTTGTGGAGACCAAACTGACTGGATATCTCACACAATTTAAGTCACATAAACCTCAAAATGGAAACATTTCCTTTTGTTTTATTATTTTTCCCCCTCAGAATTCCAGGATTGATATTAATTCCCTGATGCTCCCACTCACTTCCCTTTCCTTTGTGCTGGAGGTCACCGCAAATGTTTATGCAGAGGTGGACCTGGTGACTTGAGGAACCTTCTGGGAGGCCTGTGGATATGTGTTTGTCAGTGGAACAGACAGCTCACTGTGGCTCCCATTTACAAGCTTCTTAAACTAGCTTCTAAACTAGCTTTTAACAAAGAAAATGTGTTAAAGTACCAATAAAACTGCTCTAATAAGCCCTCCATAGCAAACTCCTAATTGAAGCCCATAAAGAGAGCTCTAAACAGTATTTAAAGTGCAAAGAAAAACATATTGGTCCTCAATGCAAACAAGTAGATGTGGTGCTGATGCTTTTTATTTGACCAACATGAAAGCAGCAGAACAGAAAAATGTAGGTGTGGGATGTGTGTGGTTAGAATGTTGGCTATTGGACTATACAGGCAGGTTTAAAGTCTCCCCTTCAAAAAGCAGGCAGGTTGGCTCCAGTGCATGCAACCTGCCCAGAAACTTGTACAAATGCTTTTTTCATTTGTCCCCTTTTTCCACACCCATGGATGTACCTGCAAAGGGACCTGGGGGGTCCTGGTCGATAGTATGGCTGAACATGAGCCAGCAGTGTGCCCAGGTGGCCAAGAAGGCCAGTGGCATCCTGGACTGTATCATGAATAGTGTGGCCAGCAGGAGCAGGGAAGTCATTCTGCCCTGTACTCAGCACTGGTTAGGCTGCACCTCGAGTGCTGTGTCCAGTTCTGGGCCCTTCAGTTTAGGAAAGATGTTGACTTGCTGGAAAGGTGTCCAGAGAAGGGCAACGAAATTGGTGAGGGGTTTGGAACACAAGCCCTGTGAGGAAAGACTGAGGGAGCTGGGGTTGCTTAACCTGGAGAAGAGGAGCTCAGGGGAGACCTTATTGCTCTCTACAACTACCTGAAGGGAGGTTGTAGACAGGTGGGGACTGCTCTCTTCTCCGAGGAAACCAGTACCAGAACAAGATGACACAGTGTCAGGCTGTACCAGGGGAGGTTTGGGTTGGATGTTAGGAAGAAGTTCTTCATAGAGAGAGTGATTGGCCATTGGAATGTGCTGCCTAGGGAGCATCACTGGAGGTGTTTAGGAAGAGACTTGATGGGGTGCTTGTTGCCATGGTTTAGTTGATTAGATGGTGTTAGATGATAGGTTGGACACGATGATCTCGAAGGTCTCTTCCAACCTGGTCTGGTCTGGTCTGGTCTGGTCTGGTCTGGGTCTATTCTATTCTATTCTATTCTATTCTATTCTATTCTATTCTATTCTATTTGCAAGACAGAGCATGCACTTTTCTTGCTACTTACTGGTTTACTTTTGCATTTCAACTCCTGCAATTTATGCTTCTCCTCTCAGTGCTCCTGTGCCACGGTTTGGGTCCTCAGTGACAGCTCAGAAAATGAAATTCCTCTAGGAATGACTTTCCTTGACTCCTGCCAAGCACCCACATGCTGAAAGCTTGTTCCTCCATGAGGGTCAGTGGTAAGTTTCCTCCAAACCTGCAGGATTCTTTGTAGCCTCAATGTAAGAGATGTATATACAGACATTAAAGAGGAGGCAGACAAAAGGGAAATAACATTTGAGAGTCATAGAATAGCTTAGGTTGGACCCACTACTCCAAGCTCCCTGCCAATGGCAGGGACACCTCTCAACTAGACTTGATTGCTCAACGGCCTCATCTAACCTGGCCTTGACCATCCCCAGGGAGGGAGAATCCACAGCCTCTCTGGGCAAACTATTCCAGAGTCTCACCACCCTTGTACTGAAGAATTTCTTCCTAAGATCTAGTCTAAGCCTGTTCTGTCTCCACTTGAAACCATTCCCTCTTGTTCCATTGCTAGACACTCATGAAAAGTCCCTCTCCAGCCTTCCTGTAGGTTTCTTTCAGGTATTGGAAGGCATCTATAAGTTGTCCCCAGGAGCCTTCCCTTCTCCAGGCTGAACAACTCCATCTCCCTAAGCCAGAATGGTGTAGCTTGGAAGAAGAGAGCAGAGCAACTCATGTCAATCCACATCACTGCCTGTCCCATGAAGAAGCAAACTTAGAAATCTTTTTCAGAGTTGTGGATCCAGCAGTGAGATCTACAGAATGGCTATCCCAGCTAAAAGTAATTGCCTTGGTCCTTGGCTTTAGATACTGCAGTGCTTCTTCACACTGAATTACATTGGCACGGGTATCAAATGTTCCTGCTGGCCAGGACACACACTGAGGTATCTTTAAGCCAGGACACACAGATATTGCTAAAGCAAGTCAGAGAGCTGCAGTACTATCTCAGTCTGCATGGTCCTTGGCTTCCCTTGGTGGTAGGGAGAGGCAGCCAGACTGGCTGGGCAGCCACATGTGGAGGGAAACAGGGATGGGATTCAGCGTGGTGGGGGCAGGGAGATGTAAAAATAGCATGGGATGAAATTTTCGGATCAAAGCAGAGGAAATAGTTGACTTTGAAGATGGGGAAGGAGGGAAAAAGGAAGACTTAGAAGGACACCATTAAATTTAGAGCCTTTTTAAAAAGCACTCAAACCTTGTGCAGCATATTTGGGCTGCAAGACTGATAGACCCGCTGGTGTCATGCCCTGATCTTCATCTTCCTCAAGCAACTTTTCAAGGCAGAGCTGCATTAAAAACCATTGTGTTGCTGATGAAACACTTTGTGGTTTTGCCTCAAGTAATTCACTGGTTTCTACAAAAAACTAAGGGCACTTTATAGGCAAAAGCTGTCATTTCACTGTGCTAAGCTGTTTCTGCCATAAAAAAGGTGTGATTTCACTTCCTGCACATGTGTGAAAATTTAGGATGTGTTCCAGTATAAAAGAACATGTTGCCACATGAAAAGCTGTGTTTTTTAAACAGCATTTGCAAAATCTCACCCTTGACCAAATCTGTCAGTTCTCACAAAATCTTAAAGACCAGACCATGACATTTTTCTGTGAGTGCACAGAAGTGTTTAAAATACTGCAGTGATGGTAAAAAGAAAAAAAAGAGAAGGAAAAGAAACAGGAAAAGAAACAGAGAAAGAAACAGAAAAAGAAAAAAGAGACAAAAAAAAATTAAAAAAGGAAAAGAAAAAAAAATCAGGAAAAGCAAAAAGGGAAAGGAAGGAGAAAAAGAACAAGAGAAAGAGAAAGAGGAAGGAAAGAGAAGAGAGAAAGAGGAGAAGAGAAAGAGAGAAGAGGAAGGAAAGAGGAAAGAGAAAGAGAGAGAAAGGAGAAGGAAAAGGAAAATAACAGAAAAATAAAAAGAGAAAAAACAGCACAAGGGAAAGAAAAAGGAAGAGAAGAAAAAGAAAAGAAAAGAAGAAAGAAAAAAAGAAAGGAAAAGGAAAGGAAAAGGAAAAGAAGAAAAGGAAAAGGAAAAGAAAAAGAAAAAGAAAAAGAAAAAGAAAAAGAAAAAGGAAAAAGAAAAAGAGAAAAGAAAAAGAAAAAGAAAAAGAAAAAGAGAAAAGAAAAAGAAAAAAGAAAAAGAAAAAGAAAAAGAAAAAAAGAAAAAGAAAAAAGAAAAAGAAAAAAGAAAAAGGAGGATAACATAAAAAGAAAAAGAGAAAAATAAAAAAAAAAGAAAGAGAAAAGAAAAAGAAAAAAAAATGAAAAAGAAAAAGAATAAAAAAGATAAAAAGAAAAAAAAGAAGGAGAAGGAAAAGAAAAAAGACAAAAGGAAAGAGGAAAAGAAAAAAGAGAAAGGAAAGGGGAAAGGAAATGAAGAAAGAAGGGGATAAAGAAAAAAGGAAAAAAGAGAAAGGAGGAGAGGAGAGTCGGGGAGGGGAGGGGAGGGGAGGGGAGGGGGAGGGGAGGGGAGGGGGAGGGGAGGGGAGGGGAGAGGAGAGGAGAGGAGAGGAGAGGAGAGGAGGAGAGGAGAGGAGAGGAGAGGAGAGGAGAGGAGAGGAGAGGAGAGGAGAGGAGAGGAGAGGAGAGGAGAGGAGAGGAGGAGAGGAGAGGAGAGGAGAGGAGAGGAGAGGAGAGGAGAGGAGAGGAGAGGAGAGGAGAGGAGAGGAAGAGGAGAGGAGAGGAGAGGAGAGGAGAGGAGAGGAGAGGAGAGGAGAGGAGAGGAGAGGAGAGGAGAGGAGAGGAGAGGAGAGGAGAGGAGACTCAAGGAGAGGAGAGGAGACTCAAGGAGAGGAGAGGAGACTCAAGGAGAGGAGAGGAGACTCAAGGAGAGGAGAGGAGACTCAAGGAGAGGAGAGGAGAGGAGAGGAGAGGAGAGGAGAGGAGAGGAGAGGAGGAAGAGAAGGGGAAGAGGAAGGGGAAGGGGAAGAGGAAGAGGAAGAGGAAGAAGAGGAAGAGGAAGGGGAAGAGAAAGTGGGGAAGAGAAGAGAGGAGAAGAGAAATCCCATAGATGCAGAGGTTTGGCACAATTAGAGTGTGGAATTTTCAATGACTTTCAGTGGTTTGAAGATTGTCTGCCTCAGACAGAAGCTGCTGTCCCTGTAGCTGGGATTCAGCAGGAAATAGGAACCTTGAGACTGAGTGGGACTGTGATGTGCTACAGCAGGAGGGGAGCACCCTTCCCACAAGGCAGACTGCTACCTGGGGATGCTCCAGATGTCCTGTTATACCCAGAACAAGGAGGAGAGAAAAGTTGGTGGTGGTAAGAAAAAAACCCAAAGGCTTCCCTAAAATCAACCAGATACTTCTTATGAGGCTGGACTCTAAAGCCTCCCTCCAAGTACTGCAGAATCTACAGGTTAAATAAGACAGAGACACATCATGCAGAATGAGGTTAAGGGGGAAAATAGTTGTTGAAAGCTCTCAGGCTGTCAGGACATCCTGTGAAATCATCCTGAGACCAAAACAGTTTCTGCTTTACAAGGCTAGAAATATTAAAATAATCAAAGGGCTGATGAAATGATCTGATCAGGGAAAAGTGAACACTGCTAAAGCTGAGGATCTAATTTAACTGCATTTCTCCCACTGAGTGAAAAAAACAACCCACAACCAAAAACCTAAATACAAGAATATTAAAATGAGCATTTGAAATGCTTGGATTTTTGCTTACTTCAAAGCACCCTTGCAGTGTGAGATACCCATGTTCCACATATGCCTACAGTGTGTGCTTCAGTGTCCTGCTAGCACTAAGATGTACTCCACAATGCTTTATCTTAACTTCATTATGAAGTTTCAGGAAGGACTTAAAAGACTATCAAAGGGCCAAGGCACTGCAATGAATTCACCCAAATCAGCAAGAAATGCTCGGTTTCATTTGGGATTGTGAGTCCTGATGAAAACTAAAGTAAATAGAGAGCTTTGGATCAAGCCCTGAAGTGGCTTTCCAAAACAGGTGCAGAACAGTCAATAACTCTAGGGCTGAAGTCAATTAGACCCACTCAGGTTTTATCAATTAGTCATTCTTTTGATCTCTCAATCTAGCAGAAAAGTAAAAAAAAACTGTTCATTTTTACTCAGTTCTTCAGCTGCAAGGGTGAGGGGGGTCCTGGCTCAATATGGAGCAGAAAACCTTCTCTGGACTTTTTCTTCTCTGTCTCACATGAATTATGTTTTGTGCAAGAGGGCAGGTTTGCAGGTGCGGGTGTTCAGACAGACTACTGGGGAACATGTTCCCAAAGGGCCCCAAGGGCAGAGCTTCAGTATATGAAAGGAGAGCAAACTGATCTTGAACTAGCAAGCCGCTCTCCATCATTTTTCAGCAGTCCTGGCTCACTGGAGATGTCCCAGAGGACTGGAAGCTGGCCAACGTGGTGCCCATCCACAAGAAGGGCCAGTTAGATGAGCCAGGGAATTATAGGCCTGTCAGCCTGACCTCAGTGCCAGGCAAGATCATGGAACAGGTCATCCTGAGTGCATTAACACAGCACTTAGAGGATGGCCAAGGGATCAGGCTCAGCCAGCATGGATTTAGGAAGGGCAGGTCCTGCCTGACCAACCTGATCTCCTTCTATGAGCAGGTGACCCGCCTGGTGGATGTGGGGAGGCCTGTGGATGTAGTCTACCTGGACCTCAGCAAGGCCTTTGACACTGTCCCCCATAGCAAACTCCTGGCCAAGCTGTCAGCCCATGGCTTGGACAGCAGCACTCTGAGCTGGGTTAGGAACTGGCTGGATGGCCGAGCCCAGAGAGTGGTGGTGAATGGTGTCACATCCAGCTGGTGACCAGTCAGTAGTGGAGTCCCCCAAGGATCAGTGCTGGGCCCCATCCTCTTTAACATCTTTATTGATGATCTGGATGAGGGCATTGAGTCCATCATCAGTAAATTTGCTGATGACACCAAGCTGGGGACAGGAGTTGATCTGCTAGAGGGTGGAGAGGCTTTGCAGAGAGACCTCGACAGGCTGGACAGATGGGCAGAGTCCAAGGGCATGAGATTGAACACATCCAAGTGCTGAGTCCTGCACATTGGCCACAACAACCCCATGCAGTGCTACAGGCTGGGGTCAGAGTGGCTGGAGAGCAGCCAGGCAGAGAGGGAGCTGGGGATGCTGGTTGATGGTAGGCTGAACATGAGCCTGCAGTGTGCCCAGGCAGCCAAGAGGGCCAACGGCATCCTGGCCTGCATCAGGAGCAGTGTGGCCAGCAGGAGCAGGGAGGTCATTCTGCCCCTGTACACTGCACTTGTTAGGCCACACCTCGAGTACTGTGTCCAGTTCTGGGCCCCTCAGTTTAGGAAGGATGTTGACTTGCTGGAACGAGTCCAGAGAAGGGCAACAAAGTTGGTGAGGGGTTTGGAACACAAGCCCTATGAGGAGAGACTGAGGGAGCTGGGGCTGCTTAGCCTGGAGAGGAGGAGACTCAGGGGTGACCTTATTGCTCTCTACAACTACCTGAAGGGAGGTTGTAGACAGGCAGAGGTTGGTCTCTTCTCCCAGGCAACCAGCACCAGAACAAGAGGACACAGTCTCAGGCTGCGCCAGGGGAAGTTCAGGCTGGAGGTCAGGAGGAAGTTTTACACAGAGAGAGTGATTGCCCATTGGAATGGGCTGCCCGGGGAGGTGGTGGAGTTGCCGTCACTGGAGGTGTTCAGGAGGAGACTTGACAGGGTGCTTGGTTACATGGGTTAGTTGATTAGGTGGTGTTGGGTGATAGGTTGGACACGATGATCTTGAAGGTCTCTTCCAACCTGGTCTATTCTATTCTATTCTATTCTATTCTATTCTATTCTATTCTATTCTATTCTATTCTATTCTATTCTATTCTATTCTAAAATGGCAGAGGCATGGAATGGAATGGAATGGAATGGAATGGAATGGAATGGAATGGAATGGAATAGACCAGACCAGGTTGGAAGAGACCTTCGAGATCATCAAGTCCAACCTATCACCCAACACCATCTAACCAACTAAACCATGGCACCAAGCACCCCATCCAGTCTCTTCTTAAACACCTCCAGTGACAGTGACTCCACCACCTCCCTGGGCAGTCCATTCCAATGGCCAATCTCTCTTTCTATGAAGAACTTCTTCCTAACATCCAGCCTAAACTTCCCCTGATGCAGCTTGAGACTGTGTCCTCTTGTTCTGGTGCTGGTTGCCTGGGAGAAGAGATCACCCCCACCTGTCTACAACCTCCCTTCAGGTAGTTGTAGACAGCAGACTAGGCTCAGTGCTGTGGGGCCTGACTTTCATATACCAAAGCTGAGGAGCCCACATCTTCACCTGGAGAACAACTGGGCATGAGTTCCACATAGAAACCTCAAAAAACTCTCTACAGAGGCTGAGCTTCATAGCTTGAAATGACATAGGAAAAAGTGCTCTACCCAAATTTGCCTGCAGACGTATTTCTTTGCATTGAGGAAGTCCTGTATCTCCCAACTAAGATGCTAAAACTGTGACTGGTCAGCTATCTGTCTGAAAATAATATTGAGATACCACCAGAGAAAGTACCAAGTCTCCTATGGTCTTGCCCTGATGCCATAGGACTTTGAGAAGGCAGCATCAAACCCTTGTGGCTCTGCTGGGGGCAGAGCTTCCACAGATGTGTCTCTAGCAGCCCCTAGGACATGACATAGCACACTGTCTGGCATGTTTTTACATGCAAAAGAATCAAATGGCCAGAGCCCCTCAATACCTTAGGTACACAACTCCTGTGCCTGTGCCCCTGGAGTCTATTTCCCCTGAACTGAACCTAGCTGCCATTCATCCTCTTGGAGACTGAGGTCTCCGTTTCCTGCAGTTATAACCACTGGGCATCCAAGTGCCTACTGCTAAGAACAACTTGAGCTAAGTAAGAACAGCCTCTGTTCTGCTACTACTCAGCAAATCTCTCCTAGTCCATAAAATATTTCACACCATCTGTGTGTGGGGGGACACATGTCCTCATCTAGGCTGCTGTATGAATAGAAGGCAGCAATGTTTCTTGTTATCATGGCAGCCTGGCAGGCACAGCAGGGAGGGCAGGCAGCTCCCGTGTCAGGAGCCCACATACATCCTGGGCTGCATCAAGAGGAGTGTGGCCAGCAGATCAAGGGAGGTGATTCTCCCCCTCTACACCACTCTGATGAGACCCCACCTAGAGTACTGCATCCAGATCTGGAGCACCCATTACAAGAAGGATCTGGACATGCTGGAGACCTAGTTGTGGCCTACCAGTATCTGAAAGGGGCTACAAGAAAGATGCTGAGGGGCTTTTTAGGGTCTCAGGTAATGATAGGACTAGGGGGAATGGAACAAAACTAGAAATGGGTAGATTCAGATTGGATGTTAGGAAGAAATTCTTCCCCAGGAGGGTGGTGAGACACTGGAACAGGTTGCCCAGGGAGGTGGTAGAAGCCTTATCCCTGGAGGTTTTTAAGGCCAGGCTGGATGTGGGTCTGAGCAACCTTATCTTGTGTGAGGAGTCCCTGCCCATGTCAAGGGGGGAGTTGGAACTGGATGACCCTTGAGGTCCCTTCCAACCCTGACAATTCTCTGATTCTATGATTCTATACAGCCTATGATTGGTCCGGAACCCTCAGGTTCCAGGTCATTGTGCCATAAGGTGTAGGTTTGGCCAGGCTTCTTATCTGTAAAGGGAAGGGTCATGTCCAGCACTGCTCCAGGGAAAATGCAGTGTTGCATATTTTAATATCCAATTATTTCTTTCCAGTGCCCCTGGAAAATTGTAGTGTGGGAGGAAAAAATTACTTTAAAAGCAGCAAGAATTATCCAAACCTTGAGGGAAGGCAGCTCATTCCTTCCTGTCTTTTCCTAATGCTCACATTCTAGTATTACTTATGAGCTTATGATAGCCTAGAAACCAGCAGCAGATACACAGCAGTTAGCAGCTGCCCCTTTGCAATCTTTCCAGTTATTAATGCAGAAACATCCCTCCACCCCCTGTGTCTTATACTGGCCCTGAAAGGTGGAATCAAAATAAGAAAGCAGTCAATGATGACAATGGCATTTGTACAATGAATGTCTGTCTGTGCTGTTGCAAACTCTGCCTCCACTAAGGGTTTCATCAATACAGACATTTCCTCAAAGGTGCCACACTGCAGACCATTACTGCATCAGCAGAAGTCTCTGCACAGAGTCAGTCTCAGAAGCAGCAGAAGTGGGAACTTGCTTTTGCCAGCCCCTGGGGAGGGACCTGCTCCATGAATTTTGTACATATAGAACTTGTTGATAAGCTCTTTTGCAACATCAATGCCTTTCCCATAGGCACTGGAGTAACCACTTCCTTTCTTCTAGTCTGCAGCTGCCTATTTAGCTCAAGACTGAGAGGAGAGATTAAGACCAGCTTAATAGGGGAGAACACCTGGAGCAAAGCCTGCTAGTGGCTCCTGCATCCACAGGAACAGCTCTGTGAAATGAAAGAGACATGGCAAGGTCCAGTCCTTTGACAGTGACAAGATCCTAATGGCAAGGGGGAGCATAGTGACCCCCCCCCCCCCCTTTCTATGTTTAAGGGGAGAGACAGGATCTCTTTAACCCTTCTCAAAGTAGCTAAAGAAAAAGCACTCCAGACAGGTTTGGACAGATTTGGAAAGTTGAAGTGGAAATGCTATTAAGAACTACCTCTTACAGTGCAAAACCATGCCAGTTTTAGACTGATGCCTAGAGAGTTTTCCACAGACTGAGTACAAAGTGGTAGAATGCAAATAAATTACCATTGGATGTAAAGGGAAAAGAATGATAAGGGCTAAATAATCCCATTGGTTTGATTGGTTGGAGAACAGGAGCCAGCAGTGTGCCCAGGCAGCCAAGAAGGCCAATGGAATCCTGGACTGTATCAGGAACAGTGTGGCCAGCAGGAGCAGGGAGATCATTGTGCTCCTGTACTCAGCACTGGTTAGGCCACACCTTGAGTCCTGTGTCCAATTCTGGGCCCCTCAGTTTAAGAAAGATGTTGAGTTGCTGGAACGTGTCCAGAGAAGGGCAACAAAGCTGGGGAGGGGTTTGGAGCACAGCCCTGTGAGAAGAGGCTGAGGGAGCTGGGGTTGCTTAGCCTGGAGAAGAGGAGGCTCAGGGGAGACCTTAATGCTCTCTACAACTACCTGAAGGGAAGTTGTAGCCAGGAGGGGGTTGGTCTCTTCTCCCAGGCAAGCAGGACCAGAACAAGAAGACACAGTCTCAAGCTGTGTCAGGGGAGGTTTAGGCTGGATGTTAGGAAGAAGTTCTTCATAAAAAGACTGACTGGCCATTGGAATGTGCTGCCTAGGGAGGTGGTAGAATCACCATCACTGGAGGTGTTTAGGAGGGGACTGGATGGGGTGCTTGGTGCCATGGTTTAGTTGATTATATAGTGTTGGGTGATAGGTTGGACTCGATGATCTCAAAGGTCTTTTCCAACCTGGTCAATTCAATCCAATCTAATCTAATCCTAATCTATTCTATTCTATTCTATTCTATTCTATTCTATTCTATTCTATTCTATTCTATTCTATTCTATTCTATTCTCTATGGTTCTTAAAGGCACCCAGCCTCAAACCATAACACCCTCCTTATCTGCTCAGCAGATTGCCTGACAGTTATTAAGTTTTATTATTATGGCATTTTGCTATCCTGTGCTTGGCAAGGTCTGCACTTGTTGACTTTGTGTCAGGTGATTAATTGGGTATTAGCCATGCTTTGGGTGAAATCCTCCTCTCATCAAGCAGGAGGGAAATTACACCACTGATCAAATTCGGCTCATGATTGAATTTCCATGCTTTTTACTTTTTATATGGCAGCTGGTAAGGCTGGATCTCAGGGTAATTCATGAAGAGGAATACACTTCTTAATGGATGCCCCCATCTGTGGCTACACAAGATGTGTTTCACATATTGAAAAACAGGGGATAATCTCTCTTGGATGTGAAGATTGTATGACATTGTGCAATATAGTGTGGACAAGTCCCTGGCTACCTTCTGTAGGAACTATGTGTTATGTTATTTATTTTTCAGGTGTATGAAAACAGAGCCTAGACCAGGGACAGCCAGGGCTGCTGCTTTTGTTTGGGCTTGAGTGAGGCTAGACCAGGGACAGCCAGGGCTGCTGCCTTTGTCTGGGCTTGAGTGAGGCTAGACCAGGGACAGCCATGGCTGCTGCCTTTGTTTGGGCTTGAGTGAGGCTAGACCAGGGACAGCCAGGGCTGCTGCCTTTGTTTGGGCTTGAGTGAGGCTAGACCAGGGGCAGCCAGGGCTGCTGCCTTTGTTTGGGCTTGAGTGAGGCTAGACCAGGGGCAGCCAGGGCTGTGGTCTTTGTCTGGGCTTGAGTGAGGCTAGACCAGGGACAGCCAGGGCTGTGGCCATTGCCTGGGCTTGAGTGAGGCTAGACCAGGGACAGCCAGGGCTGTGGCCTTTGTCTGGGCTTGAGTGAGGCTAGACCAGGGACAGCCAGGGCTGCTGCCTTTGTTTGGGCTTGAGTCAGACCTGGGGAGCGCACTGGCTACGACTTGCTCTGCCTAATTTCAGTAACCAAGCTGATGCATGATATGTTTCCTTTGACAGTGAGGTCACATTTGTCCTGCTACCCTCTATGTGAGACTGTTCATTTCTGCATCCTCAATAACAGCCCTTACCTGAAGAAGCAAGTATTCACATGGGGGCCATGCATGTTTTAGGTTGAAAACAGAAGTGACCTTCTCCTGGAAAAGAGTTGTTGCAAATTTTTTCTAACCTGGAGTTTTATAGCTATTTTGGTTATAGCATGGCTCCCCAGGCAGCTGGACCAGTCCTCCTGCCAGGACAGCAAGTTGCAACCAGGGAGCAGAAGAGAGCATTGCCTTTCTGCCAGAGAAAATGTATCCTGAATAGCCTGCAGGCAGGGAAGCACCTCATCATGGCTTGCTCTGCAGAGCAGGGACTAGGGACGAGAAGCTGTGTATGGCAAAGGCAGAGATGATGTGGGATAAAACATCCCCCAGCTTTTCCGAGCACTGATGATACAGTGCGAGCCTTAACACTTCCTGCCCTCTCCAGGTATCCCTGAACATAGCCTGGGCTGGGGAAAGAATTAAAGCATGATGAGTACAATCCCACACACTGCACCTTGAGAACAGAGACCCTGAACTGCTGCCACACTGGCCAGACTCTGTATCTGACCACCTTGCCCATGGGATGTGAGGAAGGGACTCAACCCTTCCACTCACTGTACCACCTCCTTAGACAGCAGATGCAGATGCAAATGCAATGTAGAGGATACAGAAAACTGTGAAGGAGAGGGACAGCAAAGTGGTACCTGGAATCTCACAGGAGCTACCTAGGCAGTGCACAAAGCTCTGTGTGGGAGTTTCAGGCTGTGCCTGGAAAATTTTCCACAGATCTTGAACAGGAGAGTAACCTGTTTGTATGCATAGTTCCTAGCTTTTCCTGGACACTTTTCCTGGCTATTTTCCCTTCTTCTGTATTGAGGGCTGGAGCACCTCTCCTATGGAGACAGACTGAGAGAGTTGGGGTTGTTCAGTCTGGAGAGGAGGAGGCTCCAAGGAGACCTCATTGTGGCCTTCCAGAACCTGAAGGGGGCCTACAAGAAAGCTGGTGAAGGACTTTTTAGGATGTCAGGTAGTGATAGGACTAGGGGGAATGGAACAAAACTAGAAGTAAGGAGATTCAGATTGGATCTTAAGAAGAAATCCTTCACAGTGAGGGTGGTGAGACACAGGTTGCCCCGGGAGGTGCTAGGAGCCTCATCCCTGGAAATTTTTAAGGCCAGGGTGGATTTGTCTCTGAGCAACCTGATCTAGTGTGAGGTGTCCCTGCCCACGGCAGGGACATTGAAACTGAATGATCCTTGAGGTCCCTTCCAACCCTGACAATTCCATGATTCTATGAGTTCTCAGGATTTGCCATAGCAATTATGGCAGCAACAGAGAGTTTAGTGGAGGGTGAGGAGATTGGACACTCAAGAGGAGATTGGACATGGCACTTGGTGCCATGGTCTAGTCATGAGGTCTGTGGTGACAGGTTGGACTCGATGATCCTTGAGGTCTCTTCCAACCTTAGCGATACTGTGATACTGTGAGAGAGCTTTGTACTCCAAATGGTTGAGCTTCTGCTCAACTAGTTCTGCCATTTTACTCCTGAGTGACCAGTAATCCACAGGAGAGATGACTGAGAAGTCACTTCAAGCACAGAGAAGAGCACTGATATTAGCCTGGCAGGTTATGAATCAATGATGTCACTGCTCATAACAAGGCCCTGCTAAGGGAAGCACTGGGTCACTCTTGTTTTTTCAGCTTCTCTGGCCAGAGCAATAAACCCACCACCTGCTGATAAGGTTGGTGGGGCTGTCTGTGGAAGTAGCACTCCCCCCTCAGAAAGATTCAGTTCTCCAGGGTGGTGTGGAAGGAGTAAAACCAGAGGCACTGGGGAGCCCTTCAGCTCTACTCACTGGTTAAACTCCACTGATGCAACATTAAGCACTTGCCTAAAGGATGACTTCCAGAATAAGGCTCCAATAATATTGACAATTATTTCTTTAAACTGGATCTTCTATAAATCTTCATCACTCTCAAACTGACTGCTCAGCCAGGCTGCAGAGTTTCTTCTAGCTGCCTGACTTCATTGCCTATTAGAAATAATCACATCTACATTTTCAATCAACGATCTGTGCTTTTCTTTTGGCCAGGTTTCTTCTTTCACTCCAATGTTTCTTTTTTTTTTTTTTGCTGGTGTAGTCCAAGGTAGCTTCCCCCTGGAGTTGGAAATTATGGGCCTGTTCTTCCAATCACTCTGCAAGCTTAGGTTTCTAAAGCTCAGAGCCGTTTGAACTCAATGATTTTGACAGGCAAAGCAAAAGCTGGGGCAAAAATTAAAACAAAATCAAATCAAATCAGGTTTTTTTAACCAAAAAAAAGAAAAAAAGTGAAATAACAGCAAGACAACAGTTTAATAAATCTGGAAAGAGGGTTTCTTGCCAGGTTGATTTTTATGAACTGCTACATAGGAAATGAGGCTCAAAGTATTGAAAAGATCGTGGGGGAGAAGGATCAGCTAAAGGAATAAGAAAGCCACCACAGACAGGTTTAAATTGGTCCATTGAAGGACCAGGCTTCACATGCCTGAGAATCAATAACCAAGAGTCACCACTGGCTATAAAAGCACTCCTACTCACAACTAATCAGTAATAACCAGTAATGAGCATTTGTCCAGTGGGTTTTTTTTTCCCCACCATAAAACACCCAGAAAGAAAAGAAAGTGAAAAGCACATTTAAGTTCATACTCTCAGAAGGCTGTAAGAGTTTTTGTGCGCCACACCAGTGCTTTGTTGGTATTCCTTTGAAATGCTGGAACCTACAGGCATAAACAGATCAGCCCAGAGCAATAAGCACAGGAGATAACAAAGGGTACCACCGCCGAGACACTTGCAAGTAGAGATAAACCTGAATTGCTTTGAGAGGGAGAAACCATTGGTGAAATCTGTCTCTCTGTTTGGGTTTTGTTACTATGGTTTTGGGACCAGTTATAGGAGTTGATCAGCTAATAAGTTCCACAGAAAGTGCTTACTTTCCAGTGAAATTCTGCCTCTTGCTTTCCCTGTAAACCATCCTCAGCCCTCCCTATCACACCCCAATAGCCTTGCATCATAGAATCATAGAATTGTTAGGGTTGGAAGGGACCTCAAGGATCAGCTAGTTCCAATCCCCCTGCCATGGGCAGGGACACCTCACACAAGATCAGCTTGCTCAGAGCCACATCCAGCCTGGCCTTCAAAACCTCCAGGCATGAGGTTTCCACCACCTCCCTGGGCAACCTGTTCCAGTGTCTCCCCACCCTCATGAGGAAGAACTTCTTCCTAACATCCAATCTGAATCTACCCATTTCTAGTTTTGTTCCATTCCAAAAGGATTGATGTGCACATTAATCCTTCTCTGCCTGCCTCCTTTGCAGGCTTTACATTTGAAATTAGAAGTGATTGTTTTGTTATTCTGATTTATCATTTTCCACCTGAAAAAAAAAAAAAATATAAAAACCTCCATATGAGTTTTCTATAGGCTATAAATAACAAAATATGCTCTCAGATTGAGTAGCAATGTTGTCATAGAATCAAGAAGGTTGGAAAAGAACTCAAAGATCATCAAGTCCAACCTGTCACCCAACACCTCCTGACTTCTAGACCATGGCACTAAGTGCCACATCCAATCCCCTCTTGAACACCTCCAGTGATGGTGACTCCACCACCTCCCTGGGCAGCACATTCCAATGGCTAACAAATCTCTCTGTGATGAACTTTCTCCTCACCTCAAGCCTAAACTCCCCCTGGCTCATCTTGAGACTGTGTCCTCTTGTTCTGATGCTGGCTGCCTGGGAGAAGAGACCAACCCCCTCCTGGCTACAACCTCCCTTCTGGTAGTTGCAGAGAGCAATAAGGTCTCCCCTGAGCCTCCTCTTCTCCAGGCTAAACAATCCCAGCTCCCTCAGCTTCTCCTCATAGATCTTGTGCTCGAGGCCTCTCACCAGCCTGGGACCTTTCAGTCTGGGACCTTTCCTGCCACTCATAAACCCTCAAGTTGCACCCTGGTGGTTCCTGGTGTCAGTAGAAGCCCCACGTCTGAATTCTACTGCTGCAGTCAGTCAGGGACCACATATAGCTCACTTGGGGTATTTCCAGAACTGACATCTTTTGAAAGCCCTGAAATATAAGGGCAATGCTAGAGGAAGTGGGACGTGAGTCAGAATGAGGACAGTTAATTTTTTATGCATTTAACGAGGCTGTGGCGCGGTTTGTGGGGGTTTTTTTTCCTACTTCCTTTTCCTCTTCCTGGGGAAGTAAACCATGACCTGCACATGTAGGAAGTCATATATTGCAGATCAGCAAAGGCACCCACCTTAACAGGCAAACTTCAGAGGGACAGCAACGGGCCATCATACGGCCAGGCACTGTCAGAAATTTATAGCTGTTGAAAGCATGAACATGCCCCGTGATGCACAGCTGGGTCTGTCACTGAAATATCAAACGTCAGGGCCTTTATGGGAGCACATAAAAGATTCACAAATCATCTGGGCTTTCATTTGAAAACCCTCCTGGTGTTTGTAGTGACAAAGAAGATTCACAGTTGTGTCGGGGCAGGGCTGGTTTTCAAGGGATTGACTGGGAGATCATCAGATAACTCTTTGAAATACATTCTGGGACGGGTTGCTGGGAGCAGAACTATCGCCCTCTCAGTACGTAGCAACCTAAGCTCAGTTTAGGATCGTGATACAAAGAAACATCCCTTTGGGTTTTGTTTGTTTGCCCAGGGAAGAAAAGGGGGGGGAAGGAAAAAAAAATGCATTGTGCTGTTTCTGTGGCCTTCAGAAATGACCTGGTCCTTTTTCAGGATATAATAAAGGAAATAATTAAAGTCCTGGGAAAGGTTTGTTATGGAATCGCTGTTTCTCTAGAGCCAGATCAAGTAATAAAGTCTTTTACTAGGATACAAAAGGCCCTGGTAATTTAAGAGAAAAGCAAACTTTTTTCCAATATACTTTCAGATTATATCATCTCTCAGGAATCCTTTGTGACTGGTCTTCTATTTAAAGAGAAATAGCCCCAAATTAATAGGATACTTGACCCCCAATTATAAATTGTCCTACTGTCATAGTCAGGACCATTTTTCATTGCTGCTCATGTTTTTTTAATTTCTCTCGCAAATAAATCTGGTCTCTCCACTGCTTTCACCAAGCATGGGCCAAGAGAGTCAGTTTGTGATTCCAAATTCCAAAAACCTGATGTCTCAGGAGCTGGTTCCACAAACTCTTCCCTCGTGTTATTTTTAATCTTGGGAAAATGGACCTGTGGCAGCAGCCAGATCTTGGGTTTCCTGGGGTAGGTGTTCTCTCCCAGCAGATGAGTTGTCCCTGCCCATGGCAGGGGGGTTGGAACTAGATGATCCTTGTGGTCCCTTCCAACCCTGACTGATTCTGTGATCCCTACCCCTGCAGGGAACTCGCGGTTGCCTTCCTGTGTTTGTGAAAAACATCGTCACGGATCTTGCTGCTTATTTCTGAGCTCTCTGTCAAACCCTGAAGAAACAGCGCAAGGCACACAGCTCTGCTGCCACACGGATGTCTCTATTTATTTGTCTGACATTGCTGGCCATATTTCTGAGAGTGGCATAAGGAAAGAAAATCAAATCACAAGCAGTTTATGAGAGCTCTTTGTCTGAGGCCATTCATCCCCTTTTTCTGGGCCCCTCAGTTTAAGAAGGACATCGAGACACTTGAAACGTGTCCAGAGAAGGGCAACAAAGCTGGGGAGAGGCCTTGAGCACAAGCCCTATGAGGAGAGACTGAGGGAGCTGGGATTGTTTAGCCCGGAGAAGAGGAGGCTCAGGGGTGACCTCATGGCCCTCTACAACTACCTGAAAGGTGGTTGTAGCCAGGAAGGGGTTGGTCTCTTCTCCCAGGCAACCAGCACCAGAACAAGGGGACACAGTCTCAAGCTGCGCCAGGGGAGGTTTGGACTCGAGGTGAGGAGAAAGTTCTTCACCGGGCGAGTCATTCGTCATTGGAATGTGCTGCCCAGGGAGGTGGTGGAGTCACCGTCCCTGGAGGTGTT
The DNA here is from genome assembly GCF_026170545.1 of Melanerpes formicivorus. NCBI lineage: Eukaryota > Metazoa > Chordata > Aves > Piciformes > Picidae > Melanerpes > Melanerpes formicivorus. Next base: position 2,066,764 of record NW_027142354.1, read on the forward strand.
TGAGAGGGGATTGGATGTGGCACTTGGTGCCATGGTCTAGTCCTGAGGTCTGTGGTGACAGGTTGGACTCGATGATCCTTGAGGTCTCTTCCAACCTTAGCTATACTGTGATACTGTGATCCCCTGCAGCCCCCTCCCATTCTCCCACTTCTGCTCAAATTTCCATACAGTTCAAATCACCTGTTTGTGAGATTTCTGGCCCAGCAGTGGTATGAATGTAGCAGTCGTGATGTGCACTCAAACCTAACCTGGCAGAGCAACCTAAATCCCAGCTAGACCAGCTTCAGCTGCTAAATAGGATGGATTCAGTACAGCACAGGATTAGTACAAAAATGATTGCTTGTGGCCAAGGTATTATTCTATGTAATTCCTTTATTCAACAGCATAATTGTGTGCCCTGCATTATGGAGCAGATACTCCTGTTCCTGTCTTTATTTCCTGTAATACTCATAAAATGTCAAGGGCTTTCCAAATGCAGAAGATAGACATGGACTTTTGTCCTCACGCCCCCATCCCCCTAATTTTGAGTGTTACAAAGTTATTGCATTACCCATGGTTGCTTTCTTAGCCAGGGAAAGGAGACATGTTTCTGTGCTCAGGTTTAAACAAAGGGCTGAAACAATTCTCTTCCCCAAGCAGCTGGGGAAATGCTTACATTAGGAGAAGCAGACTTTGGGCCTCCTGGAGAAAGATCAAAAGGTAAATCCTGGGTCCTGCAAACCTGTTCTGAGCCTGCAGATCAACAAGGAAAGCAGTTCAAACCAAAACACTCTGCCTTTCAAGGGGACAAAAAATAGGTGCTCGTGTTTCGCTGCCTTGCTATAGACACCCAAATTTGCCTGGTTTAACCCCAACTTCCCTCTCCAATCCATTTCAGCCACTTTGGAGGCTGTTTTACAAAGATTACCTCACCAGTGCCTGCTATGTTGTGAATGCACAGGGTGGCCTCTCACAGTTTGTTCTTACTGTTGCTGCTGCTGCAGAATACAGAGATTGCCAGAGATGTCACCACTTTGGAGAGGAAAAAAGTCACTGATGTCAGGAAAATAGTCATTAGGGTGTCAGGCAATGATAGGACTAGGGGGAATGGAACAAAAATAGAAATGGGTAGATTCAGGTTGGATGTTAGGAAGAAATTCTTCACCATGAGGGTGGTAAGACACTGGAACAGGCCGCCCAGGGAGGTGGTGGAAGCCCTATCCCTGGAGATTTTTAAGGCCAGGCTGGATGTGGCTCTGAGCAACCTGATCTAGTGTGAGGTGTCCCTGCCCATGGGAGGGGAGTTGGGACTAGCTGATCCTTGAGGTCCCTTCCAACCCTAACAGTTCTATGAGTCTATATTCTATAACTGATTCCCACTCTAGCCAGCTCAGTTGAAAATGTTGCCATGGCTTGATTCAAGCAGATGAGAAAAGGCTGCCAAAGCTATCAACAGGCTTGTGTGAGTATTTTCTTTCCTTTTCTGTTTGGCTAAAAGATGGTGATCTGAGAACTAGTCAGCGTAGACCTATTATATACCAAAAGTCCAATATTGTGTTATTAAATTTAATTGGTTTCAACAGTAACTAAGGAGACTTGCAGCTATGAAAAGAATAGGTGCTAAACCTATTTTGCCTACAGAAATTGTATTTTGCTTTGGAAAAGCCCCAGCTGAATTTTGAAAAGGCTTTACAAGTTCACAGGCTGCACCTGTAGGTCTAATATCTTCAGCACTTTGCAGAGAAATCTTTCTTGCATGATTTCCCTGCAACTGCCATCTCATCCCCTCTAGCCCTGCTTGGGCATTGTTATATTAGCTACAACAAGCAAAGTGGTAGCTGCACCTGCACCTCATCCCCTCTGTACTGCATATTGGCTTGTGTCACCTAGGAGAACCCTCCAAAGCTTGGGTAAATGAAAAATGATTATGTTGTTGAGCCATGGTCAAAACTGAGAGCAGCCTATCAGCCAGACCTTCATTGGGCTGTGCCTTCTTAGGCTGTGCCAGGGGAGGTTTAGGCTGGATGTTAGGAAGAATTTCTTCACAGAAAGAGAGATTGGCAATTGGAATGGGCTGCCCAGGGAGGTGGTGGAGTCACCATCACTGGAGGTGTTTAGGAAGGCACTTGGTGCCATGGTTTAGTTGAGTAGATGGTGTTGGGTGATAGGTTGGACTCGATGATCTCAAAGATCTTTTCCAACCTGGTTAATTCTGTATTCAGTATTCTGGTTCACTTTCTAGAGTCCAGAATGGTATTGCTGATATGTTGCACGATGTCTCTATCTTTGATTACACCCCTGACTGTCTTGTCCACACAAGGTATTCCCCCAGGCATCCCGCAACAGAACAAGAGACACAGCCTCAAGCTGTGCAGGGGGAGGTTTGGGCTGGATGTTAGAAAGTAGTTCTTCACAGAAAGAGAGATTGGCTATTGGAATGGGCTGCCCAGGGAAGTGGTGGGGTTGACATCCCTGGAAGTGTTTGAGAAAAGACTAGATGAGGCACCTAGTGCCATGGTCTAGTTGATTAGATAGGATTGGGTGATCGGTTGGACTTGATGATCTTGGAGGTCTCTTCCAAGCCGGTTGACTGAGTGATTCTGTGAAGTTGCTCCTCTGAACCATCACCTTAACCTACTGGGCTGTTAAGATTTTTTTCTTCATCAGTCTATTTACTCCCCTCTGCCTTGAAAAAAGAAAAAGAGGGGGGAAAAAGAAAAGAGAAGAAAAAAATAACAAGGGAAGAAAGATCTCATATTCTTTCCTCGCTGGAATGAAAACAAATTTTGAAACCGCAACATTTTTCACAAAGCAGAATTCTTGTTCCCCAGCCAGCTCTATTACTTATTATTATCGACCTTTCAGAGACTCCAGTTTGAAATTTTCAGCTAAGTTTCACCAGGAATCGGTGCCAGAGCTGCAGTCAGCCCTCCAAAAATCCCTGCCTGCCCGTTCTGCTCGCTCTCACACACCAATGATGCTTTCCCTCCTCCAAAACAGCCAAGGGAGAAGCAAAATAAAACACCCCCAAAATAAAACCTCCACTAATGATCTTCACCCTTGCAAAGGAAGCCATCTGAGTCTGAGCCATTTGTGTCTGTGGGAGCAAGAACTTCTTCTCTCCTTTCCCATCCTAACCTGCTCAGATATTTTTTCAGCAGCTGTAAGCAATGCCGCCCTCAATAAAGCGGAGAGAGGAGAGGAAAACCACGCGCCGTGGTGCGCTTGACAGTCAGACACCTAGAAGAGAAGTGGTTCAGGCCCCAGGGGGCATGGCGTCAGCCCTTGAAACTCCCCACTCTGGCTCCAGGTAGGAAGTGTAATGTTTTTGACACCTTTTTTCCCAGAAATGCTTCCCAGTGGCAGGCACTGCTGTGATTAACATTAAAGCAGCTCGAGACAGCCAGGACGTCATCGTGACATCATTCCCCCTATCCCTGGGGTACCTGGGAAGCAGAGCTTCCCATACACACTGCAGCATCCACAGCCACCTTCCTAGGTGTGCTTTAAGACAGTAAAGCTTTACAAGCCTGTCTCCTGTCCTCTCACATCCCTAAGCCTGACGTGAGCACCCTACCCAGATTTACACTCCCTGTTTTACTAGCACGTCAGGCCTGGGACGTACCCTCTGGCAGAGAGGTGTGGAATGTAAGTGAGTGACTGTGTTACTTGGCAAAAGACCATTTCTCTGAGAGGCTAAAGATCTAAGGAGTTTTACATAAACTACTTTTATTTTTTTTTGCTTCACATAATCACAGAATGTTAGGGGCTGGAAGAGACCTTGAGAGATCATCTAGTCCAAGCCCCCTGCCAGAGCACCTATACCAGATCACATATCTTCTTTTTTTCTCCCCAACCCCCCCCCCGCCCCCCCAAAAAAAAAACAAAGGTCAAGATGGAAGCTTTGGAATTGCTTTAACATGTTTTCCAGAGCAGTTTCACATCCAGTCCCACATCCAGTCCTGTTCCCATCATCTGAACCACTAGTCCTTGAGCATAAGCCCTACAAGGGAAGGCTGAGGGAGCTGGGGTTATTTAGCCTGGAGGAGAGGAGGCTCAGGGGAGAGCTTATTGCTCTCTACAACTACCTGAAGGGAGGTTGTAGCCAGGAGGGGGTTGGTCTTCTCTCTCAGGCAACCAGCACCAGAACAAGAGGACACAGTCTCAAACTACGCCAGGGGAAGTTTAGGCTGGAGGTGAGGAGAAAGTTCTTCACTGAGAGAGTCATTCACCATTTGAATGTGCTGCCCAGGGAGGTGGTGGGATCACCATCCCTGGAGGTGTTCAAGAAGGGATTGGATGTGGCACTTGGTGCCATGGTTTAGTTAGTCATGGGGTCTTGGGTGACAGGTTGGACTTGGTGATCTTTGAGGTCTTTTCCAACCTTATTGATTCTATGATTCTGTGATTCTATGATTCCTCCTCTACCTTATCCTTTGTTGGAAGTATAAGAGCATCTTGTGTATGTGTATATTGATAGAGAGATGATGAAGACTTCAAAATGGTCTGTTGGCTTAGAAGGGAAGAGTGTAGCCAGTGGTGGGGTTTTCTTTGGATCCTCTCAGTAATGAGTATTTGATTAAACTGTTCTTGGTGCCTCCCTTTAGTTCATCCAGCAAATAAAGCCTCTTTGAAAATGTCTGGTTTTCCTGTATCAAAATTCAGCAGCTTTGAGGGAAAGCTTCAAACTCCACCAAAAAGACTGAGGTGATGAAGAAGCACAGGAAGGATTTAATGATCATTTCTGGATAGGTGTCTTCCTGTATCAATTATAGAAACCAAGAGCCATGCCCATTCTTAGTACAATGCAATTGTCTGTTCCAACGCTCAGGGGCTGAATTTAACATCTTAAAACACACAGAACTAGATCACTTTTGGGGAGGAGCCCAGAAAACTTCTGCCCTGGCAGTTGAAAGCAGAATTTGAGAATGAGCTTGTTCTTGCTGCATATATTTAAGCATGCAGTAAAAAACCCAGTTGAGACCTTGTTGAGATTGCCCCAAGGAAGCCAGATCCTGCTGCTTTTTATATATTGCTTGTAAGAGAAGTATTTTGTGGGCAAGAAAAACACTGAGAGAATCTGCCTGCAGAGAGTTTCGAGGAACCTGAATCCAAGCCATCCAGAACCAAATACAGATCTTGTGTACAGTGACCAGAGCTGCATTGTTGTCAGTCACTTACCCTGGCTCTGACTGTGGTCTGCATAGACTTTATGCATGTAAATGCGGGGCACAAGGCTTGGATGTTTTTAAGAGATTTGCCACTTCCATAAGTGAGATATGGGCTGAAAGAGAGATGTCTTCTCACACAGTGGCTGTCATATCAAAGGAGCATCTTTGTTGTGCTGTACCTTTTAGCCAACTCAAAGATACTATTCACAGAATCACAGAAACATTCAGGTTGGAAAAGACCCTCAGGATCACCAAGTCCAACCAACAACCCTACTCTACAAGGGTCACCCCTAAACCCTATCCCCAGGCACCACATCCAAACCACCTTTAAACACATCCAGGCTTGGGGACTCAAACACATTCCTGGCAGCACATTCCAAGGCCTGACCACTCTTGCCATGAAAAAATGCTTCCTCATGCCCAGGCTAAATCTACCCTTTCTATCACTACCCTTGTTCTATCACTAATTACCTGTGAGAAGAGACCAGCCCCAGCCTCCCCACAATGTCCTTTCGGGTAGTTGTAGACAGCAATGAGGTCTTCCCTCAGCCTCCTCTTTTCCAAACTAACCATTCCCATCTCCTTCAGTCATTCTTCATCAGTTTTATTCTCCAGGCCCTTCCCCAGTTTGGTTGCCCTCTTCTGCACTGGCTCCAGCATCTCCACATCTCTCTTGTATTTAGGTGCCCAAAACTGGACACAATACTCAAGCTGTGGCCTCACCAGGTATTCACTAGGTTTCTATCAGGCATGCCATCCTTGGGAAAGAAGGGCAATCCCCCCTATTAACTTCAGTTGTTTAGAAAACACAATCAATTTCAGTGAGTAATAGCCTGTTAAAAAGGTTGATCCTATGGAGAATAACTCCTCCAGAAGTAGAAGATGGCCACTGGAGAGGAAAATGGGAGGAGAGGTGCTGAGCACTGTCACATCTTGGAACCACATGCTGGGTTGTAAATCACAGAGCTATCCTTGGCTGTGATCAGGCCATGGGTTTAGAACAATTCCCAACAAGGGGTTCTGGATGCAGGCTATTTCAGGATCTTATCTTGATGAATGGACAATGGCCCTTCAGTGGATTACCCATTCTGCACTTTTACTGGTAATTGGCTGTAGGGTGAAGACAAATTGTCTCCTTTCCACTCTGAACACTGTCAAGATTAAACAGTGAAAGGACATGGAAAGAATAATTGCTTAAGGCTCTAGCGTGATGTTTTCTCCTGTACAAACATACAATTAGGCTGTCTTAACCTCCCAATGTAGCAATAAACACCACTTCACAAACTAATTTACAGGCAAAAGTCAGAGACAGGGCTGGAGCTCTGCTCTGCAAGGCGAGGGCCCTGTCATTCAGCCAAGGGGGCAGTTCCACTAATTTAAGCCAGCAAAAATCCTTGTGTGCTTTCCTCCAGATGAAATGAGACTGAAGTAAAGCCTATACACTTGAATCATTGAGCAAACCAGCTAATAAAAACTGCATTTGTGACTGGTCATAAAAACCAGAATGTAATTGGTCATGCTCAAGAAAACTATGCAGGACAGGGAAGCAAGGGGAGCAAGGTCTTAATAATATTGACTTTTCTAACACTTTGACATTTTTCTGCCTCCATCACTATCTGTCACTCAGTAACACCTGTGGTATGGAGCTGCCAGTGCACATTGCTACAGCTGGGCTGATGGCAGGGCCAGGTTGGCACTGCAGACATGCACCACATGCAGACCTCCGCTCACCGAGGGGTCCTCCAAACTCTGTTCGGTGCTGGAGTTGCAAAGAACAAACTGTGAAATATTAACTGGTGGTATTCTGGAGGGCTTATGAGGGAAAGCTGCCCCAGATCCACATTGGCCTGGCAGGACTTGGGGGTGCTGGAAGATGAGAAGCTCAATATGAGCTGCCAGTGTACACTTGCAGCCCAGAAAGCTAACCGTACCCTGGGCTGCATCAAAAGTGTGGCCAGCTGGTCGAAGGAGGTGATTCTGCCCCTCTACACCAATCTGGTGAGATCCCACCTGGAGTACTGTGTCCAGTTCTGGAGCCCCTATTACAAGAAGGATCTGGATGTGCTGGAACATGTCCAGAGAAGGGCCATGAGGATGATCAGAGGGCTGGAGCTCCTCTCCTATGAGGACAGACTGAGGGAGTTGGGGCTGTTCAGTCTGGAGAAGAGAAGGCTCTGAGGAGACCTTATTGTGGCCTTCCAGTGTCTTAAGGAGGCCTACAAGAAAACTGGTGAGGGAATTTTTATGGTGTCAGGTAATGATAGGACTTGGAGAATGGATCCAAGCTAGATTAGATGTTAGGAAGAAATTCTTCACAGTGAGGGTGGTGAGACACTGGAACAGGTTGCCCAGGGAGGTATTAGAAGCCTCATCCCTGGAGGTTTTTAATGCCAGGGTGGATGTGGCTCTGAGCAACCTGATCCAGTGTGAGGTGTCCCTGCCCACAGCAGGAGCATTGGAACTAGATGATCCTTGAGGTCCCTTCAACTTTGACAATTCTATGAATCTGAGAGGTAGGTTCCATCACTGTGCAGCTGTGCCCAGCGATTGAAGGGAAGGTCCAGCCGAGCTGGGGCATTAGGCCATTGTGTGTACACACTGCATCCTTGCTCAGAGTTGGAGTGGGTGTCCACATGGCACTGCACTGTGCTGTAGGGACAGTCTGGCTGGGATTCATTTCACCTCACCTTAAGGACCTGATGCAGTCTGAGGTGAAGTTCACCCTTCAAGTGCCTCTCTCTGTTCTTTGATGATGAAGGAGTAATGCCTCACTGCATGTAGATGAAGCCCACCCTACTTTCCACTCACATTTTCCAGAATTATTTCAGAGAAGCTGGCTTGAAATGCATTTAGAAAGCTGAGATTTGCAAAAGTGTTGCTTTGGGGAGGTGCCAGTATGCTGTCTTGGCATGTAAGAATCATAGGTGAATCCCAGATGGGAATGTTTTCTAAATCACACTCTCTCCTGCTGCCCAGTTTCCCTACACAGGTCCCCTTAAGATGGTTTTTAACCTTTGCTGTGGAGCTCAGTCTGTCCCACCCTGAAGACATGACATAGTCTACAGTCTTCATCAGTATCCCACCAGGCTTTATTTACTGTCAGGCTGCAGCCCAACAGTGAGACGTGGCGGAAGCAGCACTCGGCCTGGTGTGCGCTGGCACTTGCCCTCAGTTTAGAAAGGAGGTTGACTTGCTGGAACGAGTCCAGAGAAGGGCAACAAAGTTGGTGAGGGGCTTGGAGCATAAGCCCTATGAGGAGAGACTGAGGGAGCTGGGGCTGCTTAGCCTGGAGAAGAGGAGACTCAGGGGTGACCTTATTGCTCTCTACAACTACCTTAAGGGGGGTTGTAAACAGGCAGAGGTTGGTCTCTTCTCCCAGGCAACCAGCACCAGAACAAGAGGACACATTCTGAGGCTGCACCAGGGGAAGTTCAGGCTGGAGGTCAGGAGGAAGTTTTACACAGAGAGAGGGATTGCCCATTGGAATGGGCTGCCTGGGGAGGTGGTGGAGTCGCCGTCACAGGAGGTGTTCAGGAGGAGACTTGACAGGGTGCTTGGTTACATGGGTTAGTTGATTAGGTGGTGTTGGATGATAGGTTGGACGCGATGATCTTGAAGGTCTCTTCCAACCTGGTTTATTCTATTTCTATTTCTATTTCTATTCTATTCTATTTCTACAGCCAGCAGCAGCGGCTGCCGGCCATGACGGTGTGGGAGGCCCAGGATAGTCCTCATTCACCAACCGCCACCTGCAGTGGAAGCTCCCGCTGGAGTCCATCCAGGAGGTGCTGGAGGGGCTCCGCAAGAACGGGAATCTGGAATTATTTTTTTCCAGTTCTGGGCCCCTCAGTTTAAGAAGGACATTGAGACACTTGAATGTGTCCAGAGAAGGGCAACAAGGCTGGGGAGAGGCCTTGAGCACAGCCCTATGAGGAGAGGCTGAGGGAGCTGGGGTTGTTTAGCCTGGAGAAGAGGAGGCTCAGGGGAGACCTCACTGCTCTCTACAACTACCTGAAAGTTGGTTGTAGCCAGGAGGGGGTTGGTCTCTTCTCCCAAGCAACCAGCACCGGAACAAGAGGACACAGTCTCAAACTGTACCAGGGGAAGTTTAGGCTCGAGGTGAGGAGAAAGTTCTTCACTGAGAGAGTCATTCATCATTGGAATGTGCTGCCCAGGGAGGTGGTGGAGTCACCATCCCTGGAGGTGTTCAAGAGGAGATTGGACGTGGCACTTGGTGCCATGGTCTAGTCCTGAGGTCTGTGGTGACAGGTTGGACTCGATGATCCTTGAGGTCTCTTCCAACCTTAGTGATACTGTGATACTGTGAGATTTCAGAGGAAAAGGTCTCTGTATCAGTTTTGCAATTCTTGGAGACAACTTTGTTCCTTAGGCTACATCTTCACTGTTGGAGGAGTGTCAGCTTTGCCCAGGGTAGATATCTCCCCAGAGACCTGTCCTTCACACAGAGTGGAACATGGCTCAGTGGCTACACAGTCTGGGCAGTGCTGGTGGCTGCAATAGGTGCCCAGTGAGGCACAGGGGTGGATGTGGGACTCACAGAATTGTCAGGGTTGGAAGGGACCTCAAGGATCATCCAGTTCCAAACCCCCTGCTAAGAGCAGGGATAATTTCCCCAGACTGGACAACCCCAACTCTCTCATTCTGTCTCCATAGGAGAGGTGTTCCAGCCCTCTGATCATCCTCATGGCCCTTCTCTGGACACACTCCAGCATTTCCATACCCTTTTTGTAATAGGGGCTCCAGAACTTGATGCAGTACTCCAGGTGGGGTCTCACCAGAGTGGTGTAGAGGGGGAGAGTCACCTCCCTCGACCTGCTGGCCACACTTCTCTTGATGCAACCCAGGATGTGATTGGCTTTCTCTGCTGCAAGTGTACACCGGGGGCTCATATTGAGCATCTCATCCACCGGCATGCCCAAGTCCTTTTCTTCAGGACTGCTCTCAAGCCCTCCCTAGATTTCCATGGGCATAGCAACCATGACATGAGTTTTCCTTTTTAAAGACAACTCACATGTTCAGAAAATTACTGTTCACCATCAGGCCCCTGGGACTGCATAGGTTCACCCAAATCATGCTTATCAGGGGTCTCAAGCTTTCATCTCTACTCTTAGTAACTTTCTGCCCATTCTGACAGTAAAGAACTCCTGATGAAGTAAGTATGAAAAGCCATTGAGTATTAGAACCCTGCAGATAAGCTCAGTCTCCCTGTTAACCTTGCTGCAGATGCTGGACACATGACCCTTCTGATGAACAAAACAATATATGAAGGGAAAACAAAGGAAAAAAAGACCCCAAAGCCCCTTGGCTGCCTCTCACACCCATCCCTCCCCACCCAAACAACAGACATCTGGATGAGAGCACAATGCACTGCCTTGAGGGTCAGCAGACTCTTTGAGGCCCTATGCTGACCTGATGTTGCAGGAGTCTGGAGAATAGAATACTGAGAGGGGATTTAATGCATGTTAATAAATATCTGAGGGCTGGGTGTCGAGAGGGAGGGAGCAGCCTCTTCTCTGTTGCACCCTGTGATAGGACAAGGTGTGATGGATATAAAGTACAGCACAGGAGGTTCCCCCTCAACATGAGCAGGAACTTTTTCACTGTGAGGGTCACAGAGCACTGGAACAGGCTGACTAGAGAGGTGGTGGGGTCTCCTTCTCTGGAGACTTTCAAGACCCATTTGGATGCATTCCTGTGCAACCTGTGCTAGATTCTATGGTCCTGCTCTGGCAGGGGGGGTTAGACTCGATGATCTTTGGAGGTCCCTTCCAACCCCTAACATCCTGTGATCCTGTGACCCAGTCACTCAATGGCCATTGTCTCCCCAGACTTTGAATTGGGGGGAATATTTATATAGCAGATCTTTGGGAAGTGCATCTTACCCTGGGAATCTGCTTTGCCTGGAAGCATGTGTCTGCAGTCTCAGCAGGGCCAGCAAGCTGTTCACAATACACATCTTCAAGAGCATAGGGGCCAAAAGGCAATGAGACTTTTTTCCTTTCCCTGAGTAGTAAGAGTGGGTTATCCAACATCAACACACAGCTATTTCTGCAAATGTGTGACAACATGCCACAAACCTGCAGAGCAGCCTTCTCAAGAAATGCCACCAATGCATTGGGCTTTCTGCCACCATGTTCTGGGTTTCTGAATAGCAGCAAGGCAGCCTGGGATTGACTCAAGAGCTGAAGCAAAAGCTGGGGTTAGCCAGTGAGCAGCATTCTTCTCTAAATTAAAACCCCTGATATTTTATACTGTGGAAGTCAGCCTTGGAAAATGGGGCATTGGTCAAGGTAAGGAACAATTTAGTAGTTTAATTATGAGCCCTTTAATGTCTTTTCATAATCAGTTAATAAATACCTTAACAATAAAATTGAATTTAAGCTTTTAATAGGCTGTGCTGGATTGAACCTAAACAAAAGAATTAGCAGCTCCAGGCATTGTGCAATAACTTCTCACTGCTTGGTGCCAGGAGAAACAAAGCATTTCAAGTACATTTTTTTTGTACCTCACGATAATAAACGCTTGTAATATTCCCCAATTTCTGGAGTGTAAGATGCAGATCTTATTTATCACAGTATGTGACACATCTGGCACATGGATCAGGAAACAACTGTTTTACTTCATTTCTGTCATCACCTTCCAACAGATTTCTTTCACATTCCAATTTGGATGAGGGAACTTGGACTTTCTCTCCATAAGTTCTCCATTAACAGTTTCACAGCAACGAGCACTATTGGTTCATTCTCTTTCCACAGCAATTAGTTACACCAAGCTGCATATTTTGACTTTTATTACAAGGGAACCTATAAAATTGCTTGGTATTTGCTCCTATCTGCTCCCAGTGCCTCTGTCCCAGGCAGAGCAGGGAGATGCTTGCTGACTGTCACAAGCTCCCTTTGGTTGCCTCTTCCAAGCACCGTCGCTGCCTGGATGCTCGCTCATTGCTGCTTTCTGCTGCCTCCTGTCACTGTTCCTAACATGTGTTTTATTTACAGTAGGGCTTTTGTTATGTCACTGAGTGTGTTCACAGCTGAAGGCAGTGCTCTGTCTTCTGCTGGGGCCTGGGGGGGGGGGGGGTGGCAGGCATATCAAACTCGCCGAGATGGGAGAGCTTTGCAAGCTGCCCAAACGACTCTGTGCTAATAAAGCTTGAAAAGCTTGAATTACACTGGAACCCACAAAAATTTTCAAATTAAAAAGCCATATTTAGGGCCCCCCTGTGGACTGTGATTTTATTTAGTTTAATCTCCTCTTGAGGCCAATTAGGTAGACACCCTTCTGCACATGCATGCACCAGCACACACACACCAACCCAAAAAACATAAGACTCGTTAAATAGGGGAGGGAGGTGTGTGTGTGGGGGGTGGTGTATCAGTCATCCATTCAAAGGCTGAAATTCTTTTCCCTCCTGTTGTCCCTGAAAATAACATGACTGTCAGAAATCAAGAAGAGTATATGCAGACAGGGCTCATTTTATTTTTCTAGGCTGTTCTTTAGCTTCCTTTTACTTCTTTCTGCAGTGCCTAGCAAACGTAGTGAATTTTCACTGCTGCGCAGTGTTTCAGCAAACAGCCAAGAAGCACAAACCTTCCAGCATTACTGGCAGAGAAGGGCTGGATGGCTTCTTCCTCAGCCTGGGAAGCAAAGAGCAGCTGTGAAAAAGAAATTCCTCGGGCAACTGTTTGAAGTTTATCATCTTTGCATGAAATGCATGCACAGTCTGGGATGAGGAGGTGCTCCACCGTCCCTAGATGAGTTCTCATAGTGCAATAAGCTCATCCCAGCAGTGAGCCCAAAGGAAGTCTGACTCCTTATGCATGGCTTTAATTCACCACTCCCCACACTTTTTTAATTTTTTGGGTTTTTTTTTGCATGAGCTGTCAGCAGGGAGACAGACTTCTGACTGCTGCTCTTCACATCAGAAGTGCAAACTTTGTCTCCTTTGTAGCAAGCGGCAGACACCACGTGTCCCCTATGAAAAATGAGTTAGCAAAACACACGCTCAAAATATGACAGAAGGTCAGAGGTGATGTTTTGGTAATGAGGACTTCTCCAAGAGGGGGAAAACAAAAGATCAAAGCTCTTGTAACTGTGTACAGCTGTCTACAGCAATGGGCAAGTAACAAGTAAATATCCCCACTACTGCCTTGTGCTTTCACTACCAGAGTGGGTTAAGGATCCAGAATAGTAAGTCCTTCAAATTTGGTCAGATATTTAGCAACAAAAGCACCATTCAAAGAATGACACAATCACAGACTGCTAGAATCACAGAATGATAGAATCACAGAATGATAGAATCACAGAATCACAGAATGATGGAACCTCAGACTGCTAGAACCACAGACTGCTAGAATCACAGAATGACAGAATCATAGAATGATAGAATCACAGAATCACAGAATGATGGAACCTCAGACTGCTAGGACCACAGACTGCTAGAATCACAGAATGACAGAATCATAGAATGATAGAATCACAGAATCACAGAATGATGGAACCTCAGACTGCTAGAACCACAGACTGCTAGAATAACAGAATGATAGAATCATAGAATGATAGAATGATAGAATCACAGAATGATAAAACCTCAGGCTGCTAGGACCACAGACTGCTAGAATCACAGAATGATAGAATCATAGAATGATAGAATCACAGAATCACAGAATGATAGAACCTCAGGCTGCTAGAACCACAGACTGCTAGAATCACAGAATGATAGAATCACAGAATGACAGAATGACAGAATCACAGAATGTTAGGGGTTTGAAGGGATCATCCAGTCCAACCCCCCTGCCAGAGCAGAATCACTTACACCATATCACACAGGAACATATCCAGGCAGGTTTTTAATGTCTCCAGTGAAAGAGACTCCACAACCTCCCTGGGCAGCCTGTTCCAGGGCTCCATCACCTTCACAGTGAAGAAGTTTTTCCTTGTGTTTACGTGGAACTTCCTATTGCAGGTATCCCTGAAGGTAACACAGGAATGCTGAAGTGTTCATGGGCGAGAGTCTTTCTTGCCTAGAGCAGTCACCATGGCATGCCTTAGACCAAGCAGCCTCTTGGCCTGGGTGGGGGCTCAGGGCACAGGCAGCAGGTGGGTCTGCAGAACAACTCCTGGCATACGTTAGCTATGGCTGGCAGCCATAGGCTGCCACCACAGCACAGGGGAAGCAACCACTGGTATGGAAGAGGAAAAGCTGATTGGTGAAATTCAGCAGCTCAAGTGAATTTTCAGGGTAAGCATCTCCCTGATTCTCTGAGGAAGTGCCTGGGGTCTGTGCTCAGCTACAGCGACTTAAACCTTCAAGAGCAACATAATGAAAACAAGGGCTAAGGAAATGTGCCTGGGATAACTGCAATTTTACGGCACTTTAAAACAGATTAGGGCAAAAAGGTCTATTTTGTTTTACAAGGGTTCTTATCCCGTGCTCGTTGCTACAGCCTTGGAGCTGCGCTTAGCATCTCCCATACGTTGTCTATTCTCTCCTCTGCCACACAGGGGCAATGCATCTGCAACAACTGTCACGTTTGGGGAGGCTCCTGCTCGGCTTTGTCAGAGAGCTTGCACATCATAGTTGGGGACGCTTCTGCCAAGGCAATCTGCTTGGGATTTATGGTTGAGAAAGTCAGGTGAGAAAGGGAAAGCGCAGTCAAGAAGGAATGAAGCACAAGCTCTGTGAGGAGATGCTGAGGGAGCTGGGATTGTTTAGCTAGGAGAAGAGGAGACTCAGGGGAGACCTTGTTGCTCTCTACGACTACCTGAAAGGAGTTTGTAGCCAGGTGGGGCTTGGTCTCTTCCCCCAGAAAACCAGCACCAGAACACGAGGACACAGTCCCAAGCTGTGCAGGGGGAAGTTTAGGCTAGAGGTGAGGAGAAAGTTCTTCCCAGAAAGAGTAATTGGCCATTGGAATGTGGTGCCCAGGGAGGTGGTGGAGTCCCTGTCACTGGAAGTGTTGAAAAAGGATTGGATGTGGCACTTGAAGCCATGGTTTAGTTGTCATGGAGTGTTAGATATTAGGTAATAGGTTGGACTTGTTGATCCCTGAGGTCTTTTCCAAGCTGGTTGAATGGGCTGCCTGAGTAGGTGGTGTAGTCACCATCACTGGAGGTGTTCAGGAGGAGACTTGATGGGGTGCTTGGTTGCATGGCTTAGTTGATTAGGTGGTGTTGGATGATAGGTTGGATACGATGATCTTGAAGGTCTCTTCCAACCTGGTCTATTCTATTCCATTCCATTCCATTCCATTCCATTCCATTCCATTCTATTCTATTCTATTCTATTCTATTCTATTCTATTCTATTCTATTCTATTCTATTCTATTCTATTCTATGACTCAATGACCTTAGAGATCTTTTCCAATCAAAACAATTTTATGATTCTGTCATCCTATCACTGCAAGAACTCACAGGCTGCAATTTATGGTCAAATATGTGGCAGTGTCAGGGTACCTGGGACACCACATGGACACACAGCTCCCATGCCTCATGCAAAGGGTAGGAACACACAACTTACTTGCCTAACCTTCTGATAAAATACGACTTGTGAGGGTAGCTGATGACAACTGCAAAAGCAATCTGTAGGACAATTCACTGACTCCCTGGGTTGAAGTTCAAAAGGCCAAGTGCCAGGTCCTGCACCTGGGTTGAAACAACCCCATGGTAAGCTATAGACTTGGGGATGTCTGGTTGGAAAGCTGCAATCTGGAGAGGGACCTGGGGGTAATGATTGACAGCTGGCTGAACATGAGTCAGCAGTGTGCCCAGGTGGCCAAAAGAGCCCATGGCATCCTGGCTTGTATTAGAAACATGGTGGCCAACAAGGACAGGGAGGTGATCATCCCCCTGTGCTCAGCATGAGTGAGGCCACACCTCAAGTATTGTGTTCTGAGGCCCTCACTATAGGAAGGACACTGAGGTGCTGGAGCATATCCAGAGAAGGACAACAAGGCTGGAGAAGGGCCTGGAGCACATGACATACAAGGAGCATCTGAGGGAGCTGGGGTTATTCAGTCTAGAGAAGAGGAGGCTGAGGGGAGACTTCTCTACCTTCTCTACAACTACATTAAGGGAGGCTGGAGAGAGGAGTGGGCAGCTGCTTCTCCTTGGTGTCAAGCAACAAGACTAGAGGAAATGGTTTCAAGCTGCACCAGGGGGTATTAGGAAATATTTGTTCACTGAGAGGGTTCTCAAACATTGGAATGGTCTGCCCAGGGCAGAAGCGGAGTCATCATCCTTGGATGTATCACAGTATCACAGTATAGCCAAGGTTGGAAGAGACCTCGAGGATCATCGAGTCCAACCTATCAACACAGACCCATGACTAGACCATGGCACCAAGTGCCACATCCAATCTCCTCTTGAACACCTCCAGGGGTGGTGACTCCACCACCTCCCTGGGCAGCACATTCCAATGACAAATTACTCGCTCGGTGAAGAACTTTCTCCTCACCTCGAGCCTAAACTTCCCCTGCTGCATCTTGAGACTCTGTCCCCTTGTTCTGGTGCTGGTTGCCTGGGAGAAGAGACCAACCCCTTCCTGGCTACAACCACCCTTCAGGTAGTTGCGGACCTGGCACTTAGGGACACGGTTTAGTGTTGACCCTTCAGTGTCAGGTCAAGGGTTGGTCTGGATGAGCTTTGAGAACTCTTTCAATCAGGTATATTCTGTGATTCTGGGCCTCCTAGCATCTGGAAATTAAGAAGGCCGTTCCATGGAGAAAACAAGACCTAAATCCTTATGCATCCCCCTCCCATGGAGAAATGAGCAGGAAACTGCATGCTGAAATTCAATGATCTTCCTCTGCCCTACACGTGTTATTCCCTTGCAGGGGAGAATGAGGCCTTTTATACCTCCAATAGCTCTGTGCTCCTTGAGTAATGAAGGGAACACATTTATTGGTACAAGCTTTGGTGTTTATTGATGCTACCCATTTTTCACCAGGTTTAGCACTCTGTGGGGAAGGCACAGGGACCTTCCAAAACACATTTTATAATCAAGCCATTGCAAGGTTTATGCAGTAGAATACTTGCAACTGTTAAATTGTAAATAGAAGCTGCTGCCCAATGCTGAGCCTCCTTCGAGACATTATAGTCAGCTGTATCTTTAATTATCTGATTTATAGGCAGCTCACCAGCACTGCTGCATGTTTTATATGCATGTGCTGCTCACCTGGCAGATGTAGCCATACAAAATTATCCGGCAAGAAGGAGTTGTGAGCTTCATCTACCTCTGCCTTCCCCTAGAATTGGCAAAGAGGGGGAAAATTCCATTCCCACTATAAAACCAAAACAAATTCCTGCCTCAGTCTGTTCTCAAGTAGGCCTCCATCTTTTTAACAGGCCTGCCAAGTAATTTGCCTTCCCTGTTGGATGCTTTGTAAAAGATGCCTTCTGCTGAGGTTGATGGGATGCTGTGTGCACACCTGGAGGCATCTCCTTGGCCTCTTCAGCAGTCCCTTTTGTGGCACCACCAACCCTGAAGAAGCCTCAGGGTGCAGGGGACCTATTGGAGGTGGTGGAGTCACCATCCCTGGAGGTGTTCAAGATGAGATTGGACGTGGCACTTGGTGCCATGGTCTAGTCATGAGGTCTGTGGTGACAGGTTGGACTTGATGATCCTCAAGGTCTCTTTCAACCTTAGTGATTCTGTGATGCTGTGATACTGTAATATTCCCAAAGAAGGGCCAGGATTACAAAGGGAAAGTGTTTAAGGTTTTAGGTTTTCTGGGGCTGCTTAGCCTGGAGAAGAGGAGACTCAGGGGAGACCTTCTTGCTCTCTACAACTACCTGAATGGGGAGTTGTAGCCAGGTGGGGGTTGGTCTCTTCTCCCAGGCAACCAGCACCAGAACAAGAGGACACAGTCTCAAGCTGTGCCAGGGGAGGTTTAGGTTGGATGTTAGGAAGTTCTTCATAGAAAGAGAATTTGAACATTGGAATGTGCTGCCCAGGGAGGTGGTGGAGTCACCATCACTGGAGGTGTTTAAGAAGAGACTGGATGGGGTGCTTGGTGCCATGGTTTAGTTGATTAGTGTTGGGTGATAGGTTGGACTCGATGATCTCAGAGGTCTTTTCCAACATGGTCTATCCTATCCTATCCTATCCTATCCTATCCTATCCTATCCTATCCTATCCTATCCTATCCTATCATCACAAACTCACAGGCATATGCACAAAAAATCTAGGCACCTCAGACTACTGCTGATATAATCTTCAGAGAATCACCTTTCTGAGGGCAAGTCATCACATGCTGTACCTCAATGCAGGAGACATCGCTGCCCATCGTCCTCCAGGCAGCTCTGCAGCCAGTCAGCAGAGCCTCTCAGCTCTTTCTGAAGGCCACACAGAGGGGTCCACTGGATGAGGCACAAGGATTATTAACTGTTTCCAAAATCACAGAATCACAGAATCAACCAGCTTGGAAGAGACCTCCAAGATCATCAAGTCCAACTGATCACCCAACCCTATCTAATCAACCAGACCATGGCACTAAGAGCCTCATCCAGGCTTTTCTTAAACACAGAAAGAGTGATTGGCCATTGGAATGGGCTGCCTGGGGAGGTGGTAGAGGAGTCACCATCACTGGAGGTGTTTAGGAAGAGACTGGATGAGGCACTTGGTGTCATGGTTTAGTTGATACGATGGTGTAGGGTTGCAGGTTGGACTCGATGATCTCAAATGTCTTTTCCAACCTGGTTAATTCTGTATACCTCCAGGGACACCTCCCTGGGCAGCACATTCCAATGGCCAATCTCTCTTTCTGTAAAGAACTTCTTTCTAACACCCAGCCTAAACTTCTCCCTGCATAGCTTGAGACTGTGTCCTCTTGTTCTGGTGCTGGTTTCCTGGGAGAAGAGACCAACCCCCACCTGGCTACAACCTCCCTTCAGGTAGTTGTAGACAGCAGTAAGGTCTCCCCTCAGCCTCCTGTCTCCAGGCTAAACAACCCCAGCATCTGGAAACAAAACCTGCATCTGGTATTGATGTGGTACTGTCTGGCCCTGGCAAACACTGTTAGCACAAGGAAGGCTTTCAGGAGTGTCTCTTCTGCCTCTGTTTGCCTTTTGCCTGCCAGCACAGCACCAAGAATTACAGTGCCTGTTCAAAGAGCAGCCACTACAAATTTGCTTCTCAGTTAGGTGTTCTCCACCAAAAAGCAAACCCTTTAATGCAGGGGAAAAAAAAACCCAAATAAAAACATACCATTAAGGCTGAGAAATGTGTACCCTATCAGTTTTAGACAGTAAATCAAAATCTTTAAAGATGATGAAGTAGTTCTTACCTTTTGTGACAGCACACTCAGATCAAACACATCTCATGGCAAGAGAAAAATCCACAGGGTGGGGGGGAGCTGCCCTTTGCAGAGATTCATTTGCTGTGTGGTATTGATGTGGTGCTTAATTTCTTTACCCACAGAGGAATAAGAAACCAGCATCAGTACAAACTGCATTCTGCAGAAGTTCTTAGGGAGAAAAAGCTTTTATCTCCTCTCCCTTCTTGTAACTTTTCCAGACAATGGGCACCCCTCTTGAGGTCTCGGTGTGTTGTCATGGAACAAAAAAATCCCAGGCCACTTTAAACCTGACAGCTTATCAAAAGAGCTGCACAAAAGGTCTTCCTCTCAAGTTCATTCCTGTTGCTCGCTTTGTCCATACAAACTCTGCAGCTGTCAATTTAAATAACTAAATTAAATAACCTGCCTGGAAGCGTGGTCTTTAATCTTTATCCTTCCCTTTAAATCCAAAAAAACCCCATGAAAATTTAATGGAAAGGTGGTCAGCAGACATGCCAGATGAGATACCTAGGGATGGGTTCATATTTTCCTATTTATTTTCTATTTACCATTTCAGTACTGTCCAGAGATTTCAAACCCATGCATGCGAAGGTTACAGAGGAGCCTGCAGATCAACCAAGAGAGGGTGAAGGATGGAGACCTGCACTAAGGCTACAGTTCTACAGGCCATGCTTAGGAAAGAGGAGAGGGCTGCACAGCCTCATTAAGCCTCAATGAGTAGGAGCCTTTTTCCTGGTGAGACAATGGAACAGTTTGCCCAGGGAGGTGGTGGAAGCCTCATCCCTGGAGGTTTTTAAGGCCAGGCTGGATGTGGCTGTGAGCAACCTGATCTAGTGTGAGGTGTCCCTGCCCAAGGCAGGGGGGTTGGAACTGGATCATCCTGGAGGTCGCTTCCAACCCTGACAATTCCATGATTCTATGATTTAAACTTTGTATCCCATTCAATCCAGTGGCATTTTTTAATGTGTTTGCAGAATCTCTTTTCAGGAGGGCACATCAGCCTGAAACAGCCTAACCCTAACCCTAACCCTAACCCTTCCCTTCCCCCAAGTCCTGGAAAATTAGAAAAAAAAAAATAAATTAAAGAATTTAATTTTCCTACTGAGTAGATTACTAAGAAGTCACCTTCTCCCAGGGCAGTCAATGGCAGGCTTATGTCTAACCTCAGGGGAATAAGCAGTGTGCCCAGGTGGCCAAAAAGGCCAATGGCATCCTGGCCTGCATCAAGAACAGTGTGGCCAGCAGGAGCAGGGAAGTCATTGTGCCCCTGTACACTGCACTGGTTAGGCCACACCCTGAGTCCTGTGTCCAGTTCTGGGCCCCTCCATTTAAGAAGGACATTGAAGACTCTTGAACATGTCCAGAGAAGGGCAACGAGGCTGGGGAGAGGCCTTGAACACAAGCCCTATGAGGAGAGGCTGAGGGATCTGGGGTTGTTTAGCCTGGAGAGGAGGAGGTTCAGGGGAGACCTCATTGCCCTCTACAACTACCTGAAGGGAGGTTGTAGGCAGGTAGGGGTTGGTCTCTTCTCCCAGGCAACCAGCACCAGAACAAGTGGACACAGTCTCAAGCTGTGCCAGGGGAAGTTTAGGCTCAAAGTGAGGAGGAAGTTCTTCACAGAGAGAGTTGTTAGCCTTTGGAATGTGCTGCCCAGAGAGGTGGGGGAGTCACCATCCCTGGAGTTGTTCAAGAGGGAAATGGATGTGACACTTGGTGCCATGGTTTAGTAGTCATGAGGTGTTGGGTGAGAAGAGAATAGAATAGAATAAACCAGGTTGGAAGAGACCTTCAAGATCATCATGTCCAACCTATCATCCAACACCACCTAATCAACTAAGGTGAGAGAGGAAGGTTGGACTTGGTGATCTTTGAGGTCTTTTCCAACCTTCTTGATTCTATGATTCTAAGCTCTGGCTGATATTGGAGTTGAGTTTGTCAGAACTGAGCAGGAGATGCTTTTCTCACCTCATAAGGCAGTGGGAAACAGAAGTATCATATTCTGCATTAGAATGTCACCAAATCCCTGGAATCCTGTGCACAACAAGAACACAACTGAAGAAGACCAACACCATAGTCGCTAGTTGGACTGGGAAAAGCAAAAATGAAGTTCAAATCCTTGCATTTCCAGGTGGAAGGATATCCAAGACAATGTATTAAAGAATGAGCAGTATTCAAGTTTCTCCTTCTCTGCTGTAATGAACCTTCATTCATTTATAGAAATGGGGCAGCTTCCCCATGATTCCTGCTGAAACATTTCTCTAGGAGACTAGAAGACTTTGGAAAGCTCAGGAGGTAGGTGTCTCCAACAGTCCATGGGAAATATTTACCCATTAGTGTCCCTAGAGGTGTTCAAGAAATGTGTGGACATGGCACGTTGGGACATGGCTTATTTGCCATGGTGGTGTTAGGTTGCCAGATGGACTTAATTACCTTAGAGGTCTTTTTCAACCAAAACAATTCTCTGATTCTATGGTACTGCATGCTTGGAAACTGTGGATGCAGTGAGGACTGAAAGAATAATTGGTCATTGGAATGTGCTGCCCAGGGAGGTGGTGGAGTCCCTGTCCCTGGAGGAGCTCAAAAAAGGATTGGATGTGGCACTTGAAGCCATGGTTTAGTTGTCATGAGGTGTTAGGTATTAGGTAACAGACTGGACTTGCTGATCTCTGAGGTCTTTTCCAACCTGGTTGATTCCATGATTCTATAACTGAGAGAAAGGAAGAAAATAAGGAGAAATCTCACAATTGTACAAACTAATGGCTCCCTTTTGCCTCTTTGCTGCCAGAAGTATATTAAGCCTCTGACCACAAGCAAAAAGTCTAAGAAACCATTTTTTTTGTTGTTGTTGCAATTGTCCACCCTTCTCTGGGGCTCTAGTGATCATTATTAATTGAAGGTCCAACATATGTTTGCATTAAAGTGTACTAGGGAATGGTGTGGTCTCCACCCACCTTCAGTGGGATTTCAGGACTATTTATCGGCATGATTCTGCTCCCATTTTAGTCAGAGGTAGTTTTTCATTGACTCTCTAGAACAAGGATAGTGCTAGGCCTATGCAGAGACTTTTAAGGGAGATAACAATTGCCAATTACAACTGGCTCCAGACACTAACAGTATCACTGTCTTATATTCAGAGCAGTCAAGCAAATATAAAACAAACAACACAAAGCCTGACCAAAAACAATTAAAAAAAAGAATGGAGTTCATTCCAAGTTCAGTCTATTAAGAATTGCAGTTTGATGTTGTTGATTTCCCCTGAGTTCAGTAAAGACAAACCCCCTGTACTCAGCACTGGTTAGGCCACACCTTGAGTCCTGAGTCCAGTTCTGGGCCCTTCAGTTTAGGAAAGAGTTTGAGTTGCTGGAACGTGTCCAGAGAAAGGCAACAAAGCTGGTGAGGGGTTTGGAGCACAAGCCCTATGAGGAGAGGCTGAGGGAGCTGGGGTTGCTTAGCCTGGGGAGGAGGAGGCTCTGGGGAGACCTTATTGCTGTCTACAACTACCTGAAAGGAGGTTGTAGCCAGGTGTGGGTTGTTCTCTTCTCCCAGGCAGCCAGTACCAGAACAAGAGGACACAGTCTCAAGCTGTGCCAGGGGAAGTTTAGGCTCCATTCCCCCTAGTCCTATCACTACCTGACACCCTAAAAAGTTCCTCCCCAGCTTTCTTGTACATCCTCTTAGGACACTGAAAAGCCACAGTTAGATCTCCTCAGAGCCTTCTCTTCTCCAGGCTGAACAGCTCCAACTCCATCAGTCTTTCCTCATAGGACAGGAGCTCCAGCCTGCTGATCAGCCTTATGGCCCTTCTCTGGACACATTCCAGCATGTCCAGATCCTTCCTGTAACAGGGGCTCCAGAACTGGACACAGTATTCCAGGTGGGGTCTCACCAGAGCAGAGGCGGAGAATCACCTCCCTTGACCCGCTCCCTTTCACTTGTGTGAGTGCTGGAGCAGACTGATTCTGAGAAAATAACAACCCCTATGTTTCTGATTCCACTGGTCTTTTGGTAGTGAAGATTTCATCTCTTTTACTAAGTTAAGTACTACAACTCTCAAAAGAGACTTGATGTAAATCCCAGATTTACACCATTCTGGGAGAAGAGTCTGGCCCACCCCCAAGAGCATGCCTTCTTAACCCCTTCACACATGGTAGTAACTCCTGCAGAAAAGCTGCTGAACTTGCACATGCAGTAACTTTTAAAGCAAACCCCACAGCTGCCAAAAAGTGTATGAGAAGTCAGAAATAGCTTGCAATATGGCAGGTGTTACAGAGCAATAAGGGCATGTCCTGGGTACATTATAAAACACAGACTGAAGTGGTTCCAGGATCTGAGGGTTATTACAATACAGACTGTGAGGTTGCTATTTTGATTAAATTTCTCCTACCATGTCTTCAAATCAGTTTTTTGGGGGTTTTTTTTGGCCTTTATTTGCTCCATTCACCACATTTAGATACCACCATCTTGGATTTCCTCCCCCTGAAAAGGAAATCTCCACTCCTCAGCATGACATTTGAAAAGCTTTTGGTCTCAGAAGGAGCTACTGAGCCTACAGCCTTCACCCAAGTAACTTAAGCCATGTGGAATTATGAACTGTTCCCAACCTTCAAGTCCTCCACCGTGAGCCAAGCTCAGACCTAAGCCATCACCACTAGTACCACAAGCAGCAGACAGCAGCGGTTAGTGGGAAAGTCAAAAGTCGGGGGCGTGGGGAGAGTTGCCAAAGCACCTAAGAACATGCAGGCATTAAAACACCACTCTTGGCAAAGAGATGTTTGCAGTGGTTTTGTGCATGCCAGCACATCCCTGTAACAACATTGATCCAGGGAGAGACTCTGACATTTGTCCTGAGAGTAGGATGCTGCCTCTCAGACTAATGCAATCTGTCTCAAGCGGCAGGATGCTGCCTCCCAACTAAGAAGCCTTGTATCACAGTATCACAGTATCACCAAGGCTGGAAGAGTCCTCAAAGGTCATCAAGTCCAACCTGTCACCACAGACCCCATGACTAGACCATGGCACCAAGTGCCACGTCTAATCCCCTCTTGAACCCCTCCAGGGATGGTGACTCCACCACCTCCCTGGGCAGCCCATTCCAATGACTAATGACTCTCTCAGTGAAGAACTTGTCTCCCTGCCCACCACAGCACTGCTGTACAGCAACACAACCCTCCCTGCCCTCCCTGCCAAAAAGAAACAAAGGCTGACATGCCCTCAGTGCCTCTGGAAAGCACATCATTAGGGTAAGTGATTTCATAAGGTTCAAGGCTTATTGGCCAGGTAAAAACATGTATGTCTTATTTGCAATACCTCCTCTACACAGCATCTTTGGAAACTCTTCACAGAATCACAGAATGTTGGGGGCCTGGAGAGATCAACCCCCCTGCCAAAGTTAGCTGGTAAGGGTCTCTCCAGCAAAGCAGACATGCCAGCAGCCAGAAGGAGGAATGAAATGGAACGTTGAGATTGTTAGAAATACATCCCACACATCTGACCAATGAAATTCATGTAGAGCAATCTCTTGGTTTCCTTTTTACACCCAACTGTGGATTTGTTTGTACTTCTTCACTCTCCTGCTCAAAAAACTGCAGCTAATTTTAAAGGCATAGCCCTGAAACTCTCACAGCATTCAAAGTATCATAGTATCAGTCAGGGTTGGAAGGGACCACAAGGATCAGCTAGGTCCAACCCACCTGCCATGGGCAGGGACACCCCACACTACATCAGCCTGGCCAGAGCCTCATCCAGCCTGGACTTAAACACCTCCAGGGATGGGGCCCCAACCACCTCCCTGGACAACCCATTCCAGGGCTTCACCACTCTCACGGTGAAGAACTTCCTCCTCACATCCAGCCTGAATCTCCCCACCTCTAGCTTCATTCCATTCCCCCTAGTCTTATCACTACCTGATATCCTGAGAAGTCCTTCCCCAGCCTTCCTGTAGGCCCCCTTCAAAAGTAATTACTCCATGAAGTAAGCCCCAAACTTTCATTAAGCCCCAAACTTTCATTAAGCCAAGGTTTCATCCTGCAATGGCAAAAAAAAACCCCAACACCCAGAAACCTCATCTCCAATGTGAGACATGAAGAGCTTTGGATAGAGCCCCAGGCAGGATTTTGCTTCACAGGAGGAAATCCAAGATGGTGGCTGTGAAGTGACAAATTCCTGCTCATGCTGTTTTATTTCTGCTGAACGTAATGAGGTTGTTTAACTAGCCTGGCTCTCACGTAAAGTTAACTGCCACACACACATGGCCTCATATTTTCTGGCTCAGTAGCAGGGATATCATGAGAAACACTTTTGATTCCACTTTCCCTAGAAGGGTGCTAAGAAAATAGGGTGATAAAGCAAAATTTGTCTCCTCAAACATGGAATTAGTCTCCAGTTTGTATAAAATGTGTTTGTGGAGGGGGGGTGGGTCACTTTCAGGTAGGAAAACTGTATGACTTCTCCAGAGCTGCAGTTTTGTTGGCTGGGGTTTTGTTTTTTGTTTCTTAAATGAGCAGAACTGTCTCCCCTCCCATCCCACAAAAGTGAATGCAAGGTGATAAAAATACACCACAGGGCTTGTTTGGGGAGGAGAGCTGGTTAGTTTTTGTGCTTGTGGTGGTTTGGCCCTGGCTGGGGGCCAAATGCCAACCAAAGCCACTCTGTCACTTCCCTTCTTAGGTAGACAGGGGAGAGAGGAAAATCTAACAAAAGGCCTGTAATAAGATAGAAGTTAAAACTGTCTCCCCTTCCGTCATGCAAAAGCCAATGCAAGGTAATAAAAATATGCCACAGGGCTTGTTTGGGGAGGAGGACTCTTTAGTGTTTATATTTTCAGTGTTTTGACCCTGGCTGGGGGCCAAACACCCACCAAAGCCACTCTTCCACTCCCCTTCTATGCTGGACAGGGGAGAAGGAAAAATATAATAAAAGGCCTGCAATAGGGTAGAAGTAATTTTAATAATGTGAAGCAAAAGCAAACAAAAGATGTTATTCTCTACTTCCCACCAAGCCAGATGATGGCTTGGTCACTCCCAGGAAGCAGGGTTCAGTATGTGTAGTAGTTGCTCCAGAGGACAGATGCCATCAGTCAATGTCCCCATACTTCCTTCTTTCACTCAGCTTGGCATGGGTTACCCCCTTTGGTCAGTTTGGGTCACTTGGCCTGCCTGTGTCCCCTCCCAAGATCTTGCCTCAGCATGCTCTTGGAGTGGGGAAATGTTGGAAAAGCACAGCCTTGGCTCTTGGTTCAGCACTTGGATGTGTTAAATCTCATGGCCTTGGAGTCTGCCCATCTGTCCAGCCTGTCAAGGTCCCTCTGCAGAGCCCTCCTACCCTCAAGCAGGTCAACACCTGCTCCCAGCGTGGTGTCATCTGTAAATTTACTGATGATGAACTCAATTCCCTTGTTCAGATCATCAATAAAGATATTGAACAGGATGGGGCCCAACACTGTCCCTACACTCTTTGTCCTCACTGCTACATTTTACAGAGCAGGAATCAAAGCCCAGGAAATATGAGACACCTCTGAGAGACCTAAAGTCAGGCCAGGGCCCTGGAAAGTAAACATGCTACAAGTGCATATATCTTTATATGCTTTACACAGCAAGTGTGCAAATGCTTGCACGACATCAGGTACATAAGTGACCTTTGCATCCATGCTACCACAGTGCTTTCAGGACAAACTGGTGCCCTTGCAGGCCAGCATTCTTGTGGTGGGTTGAAATTTCTTCCCCAACATTAACTTTGCCAGAACAGCGCAGATGGAAGCAAATGAAAGCTGTATTTACAAGCAAAACTACAACCTACAAGGGAATGGAATGAATACGTACAAAACATGCAGTGTTTACAGGCATCATAGTATCAGTCAGGGTTGGAAGGGACCACAGGGATCATCTAGTTCCAACACCCCTGCCATGGGCAGGGACACCCCACACTACATCAGGCTGGACAGAGCCTCATCCAGCCTGGGCTTAAACACCTCCAGGGACGGGGCCTCAACCACTTCCCCGGACAACCCATTCTAGGGCTTCACCACTCTCATGGGGAAGAACTTCCTCCTCACATCCAGCCTGAATCTCCCCACCTCCAGCTTCATTCCATTCCCCCTAGTCCTATCATTACCTGACATCCTGACAAGTCCCTCCCCAGCCTTCCTGTAGGCCCCCTTCAGATACTGGAAGGCCACAATTAGGTCACCTCAGAGCCTTCTCTTCTGCAGACTAAACAGCCCCA
Source organism: Melanerpes formicivorus (assembly GCF_026170545.1). Taxonomy (NCBI): domain Eukaryota; kingdom Metazoa; phylum Chordata; class Aves; order Piciformes; family Picidae; genus Melanerpes; species Melanerpes formicivorus. The sequence continues at coordinate 2,094,449 of NW_027142354.1, forward strand.
ACTCCTTCAGTCTGACCTCATAGGAGAGGTGCTCCAGCCCTCTGATCATCCTCGTGGCCCTTCTCTGGACATATTCCAGCACCTCCAGGTATTTGCAATTAATAAACAGCACAAGAACACCCCTGGTCAAAGACCAGGGAAAGATACTAGAGCCTCCTTCCCTGCCTCCCCAGACCCACCTGTACAAAAGAAGGGAGAAAGGAGCAGAGGAATGTTAATAGCAAAACAATGCAACCAAGGTCAAGCAGAAGCAAGTATCTCTCCAGAACAAAGGAGCAAGAAGAGGAGAAGAAGTTGCTATGGTACAACCAATCCTATGGTAGATATCCTGGCCTGCATCAGGAACAGTGTGGCCAGCAGGAGCAGGGAGGTCATTCTGCCCCTGGACACTGCACTGGTTAGGCCACACCTCGAGTCCTGTGTCCAGTTCTGGGCCCCTCAGTTTAGGAAGGAGGTTGACTTGCTGGAACGAGTCCAGAGAAGGGCAACAAAGTTGGTGAGGGGCTTGGAACACAAGCCCTATGAAGAGAGGCTGAGGGAGATGGGGTTGCTTAGCCTGGAGAGGAGGAGACTCAGGGGTGACCTTATTGCTTTCTACAACTACCTGAAGGGAGGTTGTAGACAGGCAGAGATTGGTCTCTTCTCCCAGGCACCCAGTACCAGAACAAGAGGACACAGTCTCAGGCTGTGCCAGGGGAAGTTTAGGTTGGATGTTAGGAAGAAGTTCTATACAGAGAGAGTGATTGCCCATTGGAATGGGCTACCCGGGGAGGTGGTGGAGTCACCATCATTGGAGGTGTTCAGGAGGAGACTTGATGGGGTGCTTGGTGCCATGGGTTAGTTGCTTAGGTGGGTTGGATTGGTTGATGGGTTGGATGCGATGATCTTGAAGGTCTCTTCCAGCCTGATCTGATCTATCCTATCCTATCCTATCCTATCCTATCCTATCCTATCCTATCCTATCCTATCCTATCCTATCCTATCCTATCCTATCCCATCCCATCCCATCCTATCCTATTTCTCCAGTGGGATTGTTTAGATTTCCCTCTATTTTCCTATTTACACCCAGTAGTGATTTGTTCACATTTTGCTACTTCTCTAAGATCTTGTCTACATTGTCTTGTCTTAGATCTTTCCGAGATCTGTGAACAATTTTAAAGGCACAGCCTGAAGCTACTGCAATTATGCAGGCCAGGAAAACTGTGTCTCCATTTAGCTTGGTGCTGCTTGCACTGAGCATGTGTTTAGGGAACTGTTGCAGGAGGAAGAGAGCTGCATATTGCAGGCTAATGCTGGGATTATGTGTCATCTGAGTCGGCAGCTCTGGGGCATTAACTGACATCGCATATCAGGTTAGGTTAATAATCTACCGCTTGGTTCTGCTTGAGCAGATCTTTGTGCTCAGGCTAGAGATCAGTGACAGACACGGGGGCTTGGAGGGTGAGGATTAGCTGCTCTGTGATCTGCGGGATGGCACTTGCACCACAACTTGTACAGCCTTAATGCCTGGATCTGCTGTGAATCAGAAGCTACATCTGGAAAGTAGCAATAAAAAGCTGGCTCTCCAGGGACGTCTGCAGCAACGAAAGCAGGCTTGGATGACAAAATGACAGATACTGGCAACTGGGACGGGATATTACTGGAATGGGAGAGAAACCTAAAGGATTTAAAAATACCTGCTTGTTTTCACAAGATGCCCCAAGAGACTGGGAAGACTTTCCCTCACTCCAAACAAGTTGGGAATTATCTGGTAGGCAAACTGATCAACAAGGGCTCCTTTGCCAAGGTGATGGAGGGGCTTCACATCCCCACAGGGGAGAAGGTAAGCTCCTAACGAGAGGGTGCTGTGGACTAGGAATCACAAATGCTCCCACAATAACTTGTGTCAGAAATTTTCAGACCCTTTAATCGACAAACCACAATCTACTCAATGAATTATTCACTCAGTGAATTATTCTCTCAACCTTAGCCTCATAAATTAGCCTCATAAATTGGGTTTACTGCTCGTGTGTAATCAGCCACATGTGCGAATATGTTTCGAGTGCAACTGTTTTCACAGTTATAAAACAATATAGACAACGAAGATGCTCTCCCTCTGGAGGAAAACACAGAAGGACAATTTCAAATATGCCCTCCCTGATTTCTCACTGAGTAATCAGTGATGCATATCTGACCTTTAAAGCACTTATTAGAAAGCCAGCCACCTTAACAGCAGCATTTTATAGAGCAGGACACATGTAATGTCTGTTATCTCTAGCTCAGGCCAAAATTATGTACCACTAGATGTAACTGCGAATGGGTAGACTACTGTCAACTGCCTTTTGGACTTTTACTACTGTTAGAGGGTAGAAAGGCTCTGCAGAGGGACCTTGACAGCCTGGACAGATGGGCAGAGTCCAAAGGCATGAGATATAACACATCTAAGAGCCGGGTTCTACACATTGGCCACAACAACCCCATGCAGTGCTACAGGCTGGGGTCAGAGTGGCTGGAGAGTGGCCAGGCAGAAAGGGATCTGGGAGTGTTGGATGACAGTAGGCTGAACATGAGCCAGAAGTGTGCCCAGGTGCTCAAGAAGGTCAATAGCATCCTGGCCTGGATCAGGAACAGAGCAGCCAGCAGGAGCAGGGAAGTCATTCTGCCCCGGTACTCAGCACTGGTTAGGCCACACCTCGAGTCCTGTGTCCAGTTCTGGGCCCCTCAGTTTAGGAAAGATGTTGACTTGCTGGAACGTGTCCAGAGAAGGGCAAGAAAGCTGGGGAGGGGTTTGGAGCACAAGGCCTATGAGGAGAGGCTCAGGGAGATGGGGTTACTTAGCCTGGAGAAGAGGAGGCCCAGGGCAGACCTTATTGCTGTCTACAATTACCCAAAGGGAGGTTGTAGCCACGTGGGGGTTGGTCTCTTCTCCCAGGCAGCCAGCATCAGAACAAGAGGACACAGTCTCAAGCTGCACCAGGGGAGGTTCAGGCTGGATGTTAGGAAGAAGTTCTTCCCAGAAAGAGTGATTGGCCATTGGAATGTGCTGCCCAGGGAGGTGGTGGAGTGTTTAGGAAGAGACTTGATGGGGAGCTTGGTGCCATGGTTTAGTTGATTAGATGGTGTTGGATGATAGGTTGGACTCCATCCTGGTCTATTCTATTCTATCCTATCCTACCCTATCCTATCCTATCCTACCCTATCCTACCCTATCCTATCCTATCCTATCCTATCCTATCCTATCCTATCCTACCCTATCCTATCCTACCCTATCCTATCCTACCCTATCCTATCCTATCCTATCCTATCCTATCCTATCCTATCCTATCCTATCCTATCCTATCCTATCCTATCCTATCCTATCCTATCCTATCCCATCCCATCCCATCCCATCCCATCCTATCAACTGGCATTTTGATTTTTACTTTTCTCTGGCTTCAACAGCCTCACTGGCTCACCAGCTTCCCAAACTGCAAAGATTCTAATCCCAGTCCTTTACAAGTCAGTATTCTTGAGTGGCTTTTAGACCAAGTCAGAAGGGAGCACATTAGAAAAAAGGAATATGTGTTACAGTACAGACACAGCTGCCAGCCAAGCATGCAGGGATTTTTTTGCATTTGAGAACATTTCACACACACATATTCATTAATGGGATCACAAAGATAGGTTTGTTAGAATAAGCTTTCCTGGTTTGGCCTTCAAGCCAAACGAGAAGTGTATTCTTCCATAAGGAATGCCTTCCTCTCTGATACTGATTACCAACAGCATGTTAAAACCTAGCTTCTCTCACATTAATTTAATTGCATTTCATGAATTGTGAAAATTAATCTGGGTTGCAAGGCTAGTTGCCAATCTGCACATATCCCTGCAATTCAGGTAGCCATCAAAGTCATTGACAAGAGAAAAGCCAAGCAGGATTCTTACGTATTGAAACACATGAAGCGTGAGCCACGGATACAGCAGATGATTAAGCACCCCAACGTTGTCCAGCTATATGAGACCTTGGAGACTGCCAACTCCTATTACATGGTGATGGAGCTGTGCCTCGGTGGGGACCTCCTGGACAGAATTTGTGACAAAAAGAGGCTGTCGGAAAGGGAAGTAAGGAGATACACCAGGCAAATTCTATCTGCTGTGGAACACCTGCATTGCCAGGGCATTGTTCACAGGTAAGTTGTTTCTCCCTCCACCCCCTTAAACAACAGTGAGAAAATGAAGGGTGCAAGTCTGCAGAGTGGGCTTCTTCACCAAGAGCATTTCTTTGATGTTGTCTTTTTGAAACAGGGATTGCAAAGGAAACTATGTTCTCTCAGCTCATCTTGTTAAAGCATTTTATTGTCTGTGTTGGTAGATGATAAGGTGTTACACACTCCCTGGCTAGTAAAGTAACAAAGTCACAGAATCATAGAATTGTCAGGGTTGGAAGGAACCTCAAGGATCATAGAATTCCAACCCCCTGCCTTGGGCAGGGACACTGTCCACTAGATCACGTTGCCCAGAGCCACATCCAGCCTGGCCTGTAAAATATTCCAGGGATGAGGCTTCCACCACCTGTTTGGGCAACAAGTTCCAGTGTCTCACTGACCTTACGGTGAAGAACTTCTTCCTAATATCTAATCTGCATCTCCCCTCCTCTAGCTTGGATCCATTCCCCCTAGTGCTGTCACTACCTGACATCCACATCCCTCATCAGCTTTATTGTAAGCCCCTTCAGATACTGGAAGGCCGCAATAAAGTCTCCTTGAAGCCTTCCTTTCTCCAAACTGAACAACCCCAACAACTCCAGGAATAAGAGCCAATAAGTAGAAATCATCAATCCTTTAGAACAGAGTAGAATCAACCAGGTTGGAAAAGTCCTTTGAGATAATCTAGTTCAACCCATCACCCAACACTACCTAATCAACCAAACCATGGCACCAAGCACCTCATCTAGTCTCCTGTTAAACACCTCCAGTGATGGTGACTCCACCACCTCCCCAGGTATTTTCCAACCTGCTTAATTCTATTCTATTCTATTCTATTCTATTCTATTCTATTCTATTCTATTCTATTCTATTCTATTCTATTCTATCCTATTCTACTCTACTCTACTCTATTCTATTCTACTCTATTCTATGGAACTTGGTGCATAGGCCAAGAGCAGCAGGATAAGGAATTCCATTTTACTTGGGAGAATAGGCAAAAAGCACTTTTTTCCCCCATTAATTTTCTGTTTTACTTAATAATTCACTGTCAGGCAGATCCTTAATTTTCAGTGGTAAACACACTCATCAAGAAAGCCTCCAGGACCTAACAAGTAATTCAGCTGACTGCATCGTTACAGTGACCGTGAAACAAATAAGCTGCCAATGTGATGACTCAGGATTTGCATGGGCTTTGTGACTTGAAATGTTTGCAATCCAGCACATAATTATCTTGTAAATTAGTAGGCAATAGACAGGGTAGAAGTAGTCACTATCTGACCCAGAGAATTTAGGGAAACAAAAAGTCACACCAGAAAGTAAACCCATGGGTCTTCACCCATTTAATCCAGGCTGATCTCATTTCTGCTGCCCTAATTATCTGTTTTACAGGAGTTCTTCACAGCTCATGGCTACAACATTTAAATTCTTCCCATGACAACATCCTTCATTAATTTCTCAAGTCTTTTCTTCTTTTTGTTTGGAAACAGCTCTTCCCAGCAAGCAGGGAATTTGCCTGACTTCTTCCCCCATCTTTGCTTTCTTCTCATGGTAGTGTTTTCCTGGGAAAACTTTGCAAGACAGAAGAATTTTGCTGCACACCCTGACAGTAGCCAGGTACAAAGTGGTGTGAGCTCCTCTGGAGACTTTCTTTGCTATCAAACCTCCCTATCCAAAGGAAAAAAATCCTCCCTGATTCTTAAGGGCCTTGTTGCAGGGTTTATGATGATGGGAAGTCCAGCAGGTGCCTCACTAGGTCATGGGTGTAGGTGTGGTCAGCAATACTTCAGCTCACAACCTGCTGCTTGCTGTGAGATTCGGAGCTGTGGCCTTGACCTCACACCAGAAGCAGACTGGGAAGGATCTGGAAGGGCATCCCTGCTCAGCTCCAGCTGCAGTGATTTATAGCAGCTTGCCTCAGAGTTTAAAACCAAAGAGGATAATTGTGGGAGTATCCTCTTCTGAAAAGCAGGCATCAGTGTTTCCAGCAAGATGAGCACAGAAACAGGAAAGTTACCTCACAGAGTCAGTCTGATTTTCTCATCTAAGCACTGAGCAAAGCTCAACACCACATTGCTTTAGCATGAGGAAAGGAAGGTTCCTAAGCTGCCTCTTTGGAGCAGCTGCTTGTTCACCGTCCACAGGGAGGGTGTTGGCAAAATCACACCAGGTATCATGGGATAGATAATTGTGTGCCAAGGTCTGGTCCTATGACCAATTCCCCCTTTATTTCACTGGAATGGAGATGCTTGGTGCTTGCAAGGTCTCATTCCTATGTGATGAGCTTAGGGATTTGCTAATTTAATTTACTTTTCCTCAGAAGTCTCTCATGGGCATTCCTGATTTTTTTTACCCTGGGATACACCTTGGAAAACCAGGAGTTTCTACTGTCTTAATAGCATACTTGATGAAAACTGGCCAGTTTTGTCACTAGTTTTAGTTCTGAATTGGTATCTCTCACCAGAAGTCCTGCACTAGGTTTTGACAGCTATTTTGTTTCTCGTGATTTACCTTCCCTCTTCAGCACTGATCCAGCAGATTCTTATGGCTTGAATTAAGGTTCAGTCTCCATTTTACACTAAGGGTAGTTCCTCTCTTCTCCATGTAAGATTTTGATGCCACAGTTGCCAAAATGATCCAGAAGACGGAGCACTGACTCACTTGCCTGCTCTCCCAACACACAGCACTTTACTGTGCCAGATATAAGAAGGCTGAAGCGCGAGATCAGGTTCAACAGCTTCACAGGCTAACACTCATCAGCTGAGGTCTGCTGACTATCCCTATGCCTTCTCTAGACGTGGCCAAGTGGTGAGGTAATTTATCTGAGCTGAAAAACCTCAAATAAAGACATAAAAGCTACATCACATTCACACAGCTACCAACTCCTATAGCTGTCTCTTGCTAACTGAGAGTAACCTGTTTGTATGCATAGCTCCTAGCTTTTCCTGGATACTTTTCCTGGATATCTTCCCTTCTTCTGTATTGAGGGCTGGAATGTCTCTCCCATGGGGACAGACTGAAAGGGTTGGGGCTGTTCAGTTTGGAGAAGGGAAGGCTCCAAGGAGACCTTATTGTGGCCTTCCAGTATCATAAAGGGGCCTGCAAGAAAGCAGGGGAGGGACTTTTTAGGATGTTAGATAGTGATAGGAATAGGGGAAATGGAGCAAAACTAGAAATGGGTTGATTCAGATTGAATGTTAGGAAGTTCTTCCCCATGAGGGTGGTGAGACACTGGAACAGGTTGCCCAGGGAGGGTAGAAGCCTCATCTCTGGAGTTTTTTAAGGCCAGGCTGGATGTGGCTCTGAGCAACCTGATGTAGTGTGTGGTGTCCCTGCCCATGTCAGGGGGGCTGGAACTAGATGATCCTTGAGGTCCCTTCCAACCCTGACAATTCTATGATTCTTTGTATAAAATGTCATACATCCTGCTGAATCATTACGTGACTGAAGACCTGGAGAGGCATCACAAGCTGCCCTCTGGGCACTGCCTCTGAAGTCCTCATGGGAATGAGGGGGAAAATAAAAATCACAATGTTGCCTAATTTACAACATTTCTGGGAAAGTTTCCTTTGGAAAAAAAAATAACCTGAGCTATCTTTGACACAAGATAAAATCTGGCACTATGTGAACTTTACTAGAGACCATTACCAGTTCTTTTTGGGCAAGAAAGCACACACTTTTAATAACTGCATGAGCACTCAGCTCAGCCTACAGAACAGCAGCTATGGCAATCCAATGTAACATTATTTAATGGTAGTGCAATGAAACTCATCACAGTGAACTGTGGGGTGCTAAAGTCTGTAGAAATGTCAGATCTGCAGTGGCCTGAAGCACAGCTAGTCTACAACCTGAAGGGAGGCTGTAGCCAGGTGGGGACTGGTCTCTTCTCCCAGGCAACCAGCACCAGAACAAGAGGACATAGTCTCAAGATGCATCAGGGGAGGTTTAGGCTGGATGTTAGGAAGAAGTTCTTCATAGAAAGAGTGATTGGCCATTGGAATGGGCTGCCCAGAGAGGTGGTGGAGTCACCATCACTGGAGGTGTTGAGGAAGAGACTGGATGGGGTGCTTGGTGCCATGGTTTAGTTGGTGTTGGATGATAGGTTGGACTCAATGATCTCGAAGGTCTCTTCCAACCTGGTTAATTCTATTCTATTCTATTCTATTCTATTCTATTCTATTCTATTCTATTCTATTCTATTCTATTCTATTCTATTCTATTCTATTCTATTCCATTCCATTCCATTCCATTCCATTCCATTCCATTCCATTCCATTCCATTCCATTCCATTCCAAAACAACACGATTTTTGTGCACAGGTCTATGTCACAGGGATGGGCTATGAACAGAGTTACTTTAAAGCTTGGGCCCTGGCTTATTTGCCACCCCAGAAAACATGCTATTCAAATGAAAACCAATTAAAAAGTTATCATTAAAATCATTTTTATCCCATTCTCAGCCTGGGGCAGCAGAGGGGTTTAAGTGCAATATTGTCCCATGAGGAACTATGGGGATAAAAGGGTGTTCCCATCAAATCACCCATCGGGACGACAAGGTACCCTTTCAGCCCTGATCCCTTGCAGTAGCGCAGTGCCATTAGTGCAGTACCAGTTTGTAGTGGTTTGAGCCTTAACTGGGCGTTAAAAGCCCAAACGGGGAAAAGGCTGACAATCTCTTCCCCACGCCCCCCCACCTCCTCCCTCCAAACAGAGAGGGAAAGAAAAAGGGGTAAGGAGCAAATCCACTAAACAACAATCTGGAGTCAGCTTGGAAGTAGAGAGGCAAAGAATTTTTCTTTAATATATATATATATATATATATATATATATATATATATGACAATAATAGGAAAAGTTCACAAGGGCAAGGAACAAGAGTGGATGGGAGGGGGACAGAAAAGAATAATACAAAACCAGTCTTTCTCTGAGGAGGCGTGGAGGCAGCAGGGAGAAGGATCAGGTCCGGCCACGTGGCTGAGGAGCAGGAGGGCAGTTGCAGTAGCTCTCATCCAGCAGAGGCAGGAGCCAAAAGGAGATAGCCAACAGCTATGATGTCCTGCTTTTTATACCCTATCTGGGCAGGGAGGGGGGAGTGGAACAGACTCAGCTTTCCCAGGGGAAACACCCTGCAGGGAGGGTAAAGTACCTGCAAGCCCTCCACCCTGCTTTCTTCTTTTTTTTTCAGAAAAAGGCATTAACCCACCACACAGTTCTCCTAGTTCTTGCTCCTTGCTCCTGTCCTTGCTCCTATTCCTCCTTCTGGTTTGTCCTCTTGTACTCTCCAAACTCTATGGGCTGATGAAAGCACTTTTGGACTTCAGGGAAGGTGGGAGTGAGCTCCATGTACCCAGAGTCACTTCTGAAATTTATCCTGTCCCCCTGCGCTCCCTGCAAAACCCCCAGTGGCACACTGGAGGCAGTGTTTCAAGTCAGCAAAACTGCAGGCTCCTGGACCAGCTCCCAACACCCAAATTTCAATGGCTGAGGGCTCCCCCATGCTGTGAAAGGTTTCTGCTGCCACTGCAGACACTCCCCACAGTGCAATATTCTGGATATTGGTCTGAATTTGTAAGACTAGAAATGTTCCCATAACAAGGAAGTAAGAACCTGAGCCAGCTAACAGAATTTTTCCTGCAGCTCTGAATCACATCCTGTTGCAGGGCTGGCTGATGACCGACCCCATAAACATAAACACCACTGCAGAGATATCTCCACCTTTAGGGTATCAGTCCCTGACCCATCTTTGGTACACCTCCCCTCTTCCACATTCAAGGCAGACCTCCCTTTCCAGTTCCCTTCTCATCCTTCCTCTCTCTCAGGCACAATTTCCTCACAAAGCAAGATATACTCAGCAATGCTTGGTACTTCAACCAAAGACCAGATGAGTACTGGGACCAGTCTTTGTTGGTGACATGGAGAGTGGCATTACGTGCACCCTCAGCAGGTTTGCTGTTGACGCCAAGCTGTGTGGTGCAGCAGACATGTTGGTGGGAAGGGATCCATCCAGTGGGACCTGGACAGGCTGGAGAGTTGGGCCCGTGACAACCTTATGAAGTTCAACAAGACCAAGTCCTGCCTTTGGGTCAGGGAAATCCCAAGCACTGAGAGCAGCCCTGAAGAAAACGACTTGGGGGTGCTGGGACATGAGCCACCAGTGTGCACCTGCAGCACAGAAACCAAATCACATCCTGAGCTGCATCAGGAGAAGTGTGGCTAGCAGGTTGAGGGTAGTGATTCACCTCCTCTACACTGCTCTCTTGAGACCCCACCTGGAGTATTGTGTCCAGTTCTGGAGTCCCTATTACAAGAAGGATCTGGACATGCTGGAAGGCATCCAGAAAAGGGCCACAAGGACAACCAGAGGGCTGGAGTGCATCTCCTATGAGGACAGACTGAGAGAGTTGGTATTGTTCAGTCTGGAGAAGAGAAGGCTCCAAAGAGAACTTATTGTGGCCTTTCAATATCTGAAGAGGACCTACAAGAAAGCTGGTGTGGGGCTCTTTAGGGTGTTGAGTAGTGATAGGATTAGGGGGAATGGATCCAAGCTAGAGGAGGGGAGATTTAGATTACACATTAGGAAGAAGTTCTTTACCATAAGGCTGGTGAAACACTGGAACAGTTTGCCCAAAGGGTTGGTGGAAGACCCCTCCCTGGAATTTTTTTAATGCCAGGCTGGATGTGGCTCTGGGCAACCTGATGAAGTGTGAGGTGTCCCTGCCCATGGCAGAGGAGTTGGAACTGGATGATCTTTGCGGTCTCTTCCAACCCTAACAAGTCTGTGAAAGACAAACTGTGGTGCAAGTATGTGCAACTTTTTTACACAAAAGAATAAATAAGCGCTTTTATTTTTTGCTTCCCCCCCCCCCTTCCTTTTTGTTTTAAATGAAAAATAAAAATCAGTAGAATAGATGATTCCTAAACCAAACAATCCATTTTCCCCACTGAAAACTTCAGGAAGGAATAAGGATCTTGTTACAATTGTAGGCAGAACTGTGCTGAACTATTGTTATTTTTACAATTAAACTTCCCCTTAAAGCTATCTGCACATGGGCAGCTGGGTCATCAGGCATCCTTAAAGTTTGCTTTCTGTCTTCCTTTCAGGGACTTAAAGATTGAAAACTTTCTTCTTGATGAGCACAACAACATCAAAATTGTTGGTAGGTGCACGTTAACTGTGGAGCTCGTTTTCAGCTTTTTGGTGTGTGTGGCTTTCAGTGACAGCTCAGCTACCATTGAAACAGCACATTGCACGAGTGAGCTTGGGAATGGAATGGAATGGAATGGAATGGAATGGAATAGAATAGAATAGAATAGAATAGAATAGAATAGAATAGAATAGAATAGAATAGAATAGAATAGAATAGAATAGAATAGAATAGAATAGAATAGAATAGAATAGAATAGAATAGAATAGAATAGAATAAGGTTCAGGGTCCTGCATCTGGGTTGAGGCAATCCCAGGCACAAATACAGGCTGGACAGTGACTGGCCAGCAGGTCAAGGGATGTGATTCTCCCCCTCTACTCAGCTCTGGTGAGACCCCACCTGGAGTATTGGTGCCCCTATTACAAGAGGGATATGGACGTGCTGGAAGGTGTCCAGAGAAGGGCCATGAGGATGATCAGAGGGCTGGAGCACCTCTCCTACGAAGACAGACTGAAGGAGTTGGGGCTGTTCAGTCTGGAGAAGAGAAGGCTCTGAGGTGACCTCATTGCGGCCTTCCAGTATCTGAAGGGGGCTACAGGAAGGCTGGGGAGGGACTTCTCAGGATGTCAGGTAGTGATAGGACTAGGGGGAATGGAATGAAGCTGGAGGTGGGGAGATTCAGGCTGGATGTGAGGAGGAGGTTCTTCCCCATGAGAGTGTTGAAGCCCTGGAATGGGTTGTCCAGGGAGGTGGTTGGGGGGCCATCCCTGGAGGTGTTTAAGCCCAGGCTGGATGAGGCTCTGGCCAGGCTGATGTAGTGTGGGGTGTCCCTGCCCATGGCAGGGGTGTTGGAACTAGATGATCCTTATGGTCCCTTCCAACCCTGACTGATACTATGATACTATGAATAGAACAGAACAGAACAGAACAGAATACAATACATTACAATACAATACAATACAATACAATGCAATACACCAGACCTTCGAGATCATCGCGTCCAACCTGTTATCCAACACCACCTAATCAACTAAACCATGCAACCAAGCACCCTATCAAGTCTCCATTGTGATTACTCAATAAACATATTCAAGCTCTTAGAATAAACAAAAGTTATGAAGTATAGCTTAACAGCTTGTTTATTTGGGCTGTAACTGGAATATGGTTTTAAGAGAGTGGGGAAAACAACTTTGCCTGTCCTTTTTTCTTTTTGCATTGCTGGGGAAGTAAGAATAGAGTAGAGTAGTGTAGAGTAGAGTAGAGTAGAGTAGAGTAGTGTAGAGTAGAGTAGAGTAGAGTAGAGTAGAGTAGAATAGAATAGAATAGAATAGAATAGAATAGAATAGAATAGAATAGAATAGAATAGACCAGGTTGGAAGAGACCTTCAAATCATCATGTCCAACCTATCATCCAACACCACCCAACCAACTAAACCATGCAATCAAGCACCCTGTCAAGTCTCCTCCTGAACACCTGCAGCGATGGTGACTCCACCACCTCCCTGGGCAGCCCATTCCAATGGGAAATCACTCTCTCTGTGTAAAACTTCCTCCTGAACCTCCCCTGATGCAGCCTGAGACTGTGTCCCCTTGTTCTGGTACTGGCTGCCTGGGAGAAGAGACCAACCTCTGCCTGTCTACAACCTCCCTTCAGGTAGTTGTAGAGAGCAATAAGGTCACCCCTGAGTCTCCTCCTCTCCAGGCTAAGCAACCCCAACTCCCTCAGCCTCTCCTCATAGGGCTTGTGTTCCAAGCCCCTCACCAAGATTGTTGCCCTTCAACAATTACAGCTGTTATGTGCAGAAGGCTGTTCCCAGCAGAAGTGATTTTGTAGACAAAGAAATAAATCTTCTGGGGTGAAATGCAGTTAGGGACAAATTAGCTTTTGTCAAGTCATTTCTGCACCTAGAAACCTCCTCATTTGGTTGTGTGTTTAAAAGAGCAAAACAGAGAGACCGCTGAAGTCCCCAACAGAAATCTTGCTGGGGTTGTGAAGCAAGCATTTATAAAACCGAGGGAATTTGCACCAAGCAGTTAACACAGCTCAGAGAAACATTAATTTTATTCTATGGAAACCACACAGCACAAAAATAATATATATATATATATAAAGGCCCTGCAAGGGAAGCTCTCACTGGTAGAGAGGCCACATGTTTAACCTAGTGTTTCCCAAACTTTTAAAAGCTTAACACCTCTGAGAAAAAAGGCACCAACTCTTCACCCCTGCTTTACAGCCAGCCAGTCTTTTACAATCAGCCCTTTCTCTTCCCTCCCCCTTGCACACATGCACAGACACAGAGAAAAAGGCTTAAGTTAGCACATTCTGCTCCACATTTACAACAGGCTAAAAGCAGACCCAGCTGAGGCAAATGGTGCCCCCCTCCTCATCCTTCCCCCCCTCCCCCCCTTAAGCCCTGCTAATGCAGCTGGGTAGCTAAAGTCTACCAGCACATGGTCAGCTGAGGCAAACTGAAATAACTAAACCAAAATCAACCAAACCAGATGCATAGCTGGGGAACTTCACTGGTACTCCTCTACTATGAAATTCTTCTTAGAAAGAGTGATTGGCCATTGGAATGGGCTGCCCAGGGAGGTGGTGGAGTCACCATCACTGAAGGTGTTTAGGAAAAGACTGGATGGGGTGCTTGGTGCCATGGTTTAGTTGATTAGATGGTGTTGGATGATAGGTTGGATGCAATGATCTTGAAGGTCTCTTCCAACCTGGTTAATTCTATTCTATTCTATTCTATTCTATTCTATTCTATTCTATTCTATTCTATTCTATTCTATTCTATTTTATGCCATATCATGCCATTCCATCCTATCCTATCCTATCCTATCCTATCCTATCCTATCCTATCCTATCCTATCCTATCCTATCCTATCCTATCCTATCCTATCCTAATTCATGGCACAGTTACTCAAACCCGAATCAGTATCCATAGCTGAGATATCAACAGAAGCTACAGCTAGCTGCTGGTTTCATCTTTCTCCTATTTTCAACCAGCTGCTAAAGTATTTTGAGAAGAAACTAAACCAACTTTGCTTTTTTTTTTTTTTTTTTGGTGACTGTCAGATTTTGGACTGAGCAATACTGCAAATTTCAAGGGTCTCTCCCAGGACCTGCTACATACTCAGTGTGGAAGCCCAGCTTATGCTGCCCCAGAACTCCTTGCTCATAGGAAATATGGTCCAAAGGTGGATGTCTGGTCCATGTAAGTAGACCCAAAAATATGTTTATCAAGACTCTCTCAACACTGAATATTTTAGACAAGATTCTGATATAAATGGGGTTGGAGGCACTGAGCTTTGACCATGACCAGCAGGAGCAAGGAGGTCATTCTGACCCTGTACTCAGCACTGGTTAGGCCACACCTTGAGTCCTGTGTCCATTTCTGGGCCCCTCAGTTTAGGAAGGAGGTTGAGTTGCTTGAATGTATCCAGAGGAGGGCAACAAAATGGTGAGGGGTTTAGAGCACAAGCACTATGAGGAGAGGCTGAGGGAACTGGGGTTGCTTAGCCTGGAGAAGAGGAGGCTCAGGGCAGACCTTATTGCTATCTACAACTCCCTGAAGGGAGGTTGTAGCCAGGTGGGGGTTGGTCTCTTCTCCAAGGCAACCAGCACCAGTATCACAGTATCACAGATCAAAAGGACACAGTCTCAAGCTGTGCCAGGGGAGGTTTAGGCTGGATGTTAGGAAGAAATTCTTCATAGAGATTGGAATAGGCTGCCTGGGGAGGTGGTGGAGTCACCATCACTGGAGGTGTTTAGGAAGAGACTGGATGGGGTGCTTGGTGCCATGGTTTAGTTGATTAGATTGTGTTGGATAATGGGTTGGACATGATGATCTTGAAGGTCTCTTCCAACCTGGTTAATTCTATTCTATTCTATGCCATTCCATTCTATTCTATTCTACTCTATTCTATTCTATTCTATTCTATTCTATTCTATTCTATTCTATTCTATTCTATTCTATTGGCAAAAGCAGACATAAGTGTTCAGTTTTGTGTTTGGTTTGTTGGGTTTTTTGTTTGTTTTTTCTTACCCCCCACCCCCCCGGAACTCTTATACATGTCTGCTTTTGCCATTGGTGACTGACATGATAACAAAATCTGCATCTTAGGCTTAAAACATATTCACAGTTTAAATCTGAATTGTTTACATCATCATGGTGCAAAAGGAAATTCTGGTGGACTAAAAAGTGTCAGAAATATAAGTGGCTTCTATTGTAACAAAATAAGTAAAGGATTACAGACCAACTTGGCTCTGGAACCAAAGGTTTATAGTGTAGTGCAGAAATAGGAACTTTTGCAGCAGGACTGACAAGAATTTGTCAGAATGGGAAACAGAAAGCCATATCCAGTCAAAAACACATTCCAAAACCCAAGCAGATTCAGCTGCAATACAGCTAAGGCTCCTACCAGGCAACAGAGAACAGCAGTGCCTGTTTTGCCCAATCGTGACTTTTGTGCATGAGATACCAAAGATGCTTTGAAGGCCTGGAAAGCAATTACCTTCAGTGCACCAGCTGAACTGGGGAAACAGCTGCTGTATTCAAACAAATCCAGATCATTAAGTGGAGTAGAGGAGAAGCACTTCATTAGAGCGCATCTGGATTGGGGCAGTCCCAAGCACCGATATAGGCTGGGCAGTGACTGGCTTAAGAGCAACCCTGAAGAAAAGGACTTGGGGGTGCTGGTGGATGAGAAGCTCAATATGAGCCGCCAGTGTGCACTTGCAGCCCAGAAAGCCAGTCACATCCTGGGCTGCATCAAGAGAAGTGTGGAGGGAGCTCAAGGGAGTGTGATTCTCCCCCTGTACACTCCGCTCTGGTGAGACCCCCACCTGGAGCACTGTGTCCAGTTCTGGAGCCCCTATAGCAGGAAAGATCTGGACATGCTGGAATATGTCCAGAGAAGGTCCACAATGATGATCAGAGTGCTGGACAGACTGAGGGGGTTGGGGTGATAGGTTGGGCTCTTGATGATCTGGAAGGTCTTTTCCAACCTGGTCTGGTCTGGTGTGGTCTATTCTATTCTATTCTATTCTTTATTAGAATAAACCTATATTAGAATAAACCAAACCAGGTTGGAAGAGACCTTCAAGATCATCGTGTCCGACCCATCAACCAATCCAACCCACCCAAACAGCTAACTATTCTATTCTATTCTATTCTATTCTATTCTATTCTATTCTATTCTATTCTATTGGGGCAAGAGAGGATCTGTCTGGCCTCAAACCTGGACATGAGACCAGTGAAGTCAGAACTATCTGAATTCCTAAAGTGACTGTCGCAGCTGAGTTCAGTAGAGGAACAACAAAGGACAGAGAAGTGCTGCTGTGATGGCACAGCTCAGCTGGAGCAAGGAAGTACCATGGAGAGTGTTCAAGGAAACCTCCCTGTTTGCAAGCTGGGGACAGCTAAGCGAGTTTTCCAAAGGCTGGAACTTCTCCAAGCAGAATGGCAAACACTTCACAAAGTTTGCTGATCACTGCTAGCAGACTGACTTTTGCAAGAGTTAAAGTTTTAGAGTCTTTAGCCAACAGCAAGCTGTTACCAAATGAATGCCTTCTAGGCATAAGTCACACCTAATTTAGCAATCTGAGCAAAGCAAGAAGAACTGAATTACTATTTGGAACGAGATCAGTCCCAGCTTTATGTTGTCACTTAGCCTTCAAACTGAAATGCTTTATTCTGATGGCCTGGGTACACTGCACTGACACTCCAATGGGCTTATTTTAAAAATAAACAGCAGGTTTCCACTTTCAACACTGCAGGCCTTCCACTCATTGTGCAGTCCATTTTGCACACACTTCCCACAGCATTCTTCTCCTGGAGAAAATGGCATTTACACAAAGGAAAAAAGGCATAAGATGTATGTGCAGCACAAGTGGCTGCTTAGAGCTAATTTGTAACCTTCTTCTTGATACTGAAGGCAAGACTCTGAAACCTGACTCATAGCTTTGTGGGATTTTCTTATGGTTTTAAATATTTATTAGCATTACATGGAGCTCTAATGTTTCTCTCTCTCTCTTTGACAGAGGTGTGAGCATGTTTGCTATGCTAACTGGCACGTTACCCTTCACGGTGGAACCTTTTAATATCAAGCAACTCCATCAAAAGATATTAATTGGGGAAATCAGCCCTATTCCATCAGATATCTCCCCTGGTAAAGCACTCCAGTTTTCATATTTTAAGAATATTAATGTGTAAAATGTCTAACCCATGTAATAAAGTGAAATTCACAATAACACAGTCTTCTGGAAAAAATCAGAGAAACCTTTTCCAGTTGCTTTGTTTGCATTTAGATGTAAATTTTTTTGTGCCTTAGGCAAGCTCTTTTTATCTCAGACTAGTAGGTCTGAAGCCCTCAATAAAGGAAGGACAAGGGCCTGATGGAGAGGGTGCAGAGGAGAGCCACAAAAATGATCAGGGGGTTGGAGCACCTCTGCTATGAGGACAGGCTGAGGGAGCTGGGGGTGTTCAGCCTGGAGAAGAGGAGGCTCAGGGCAGACCTAATAGCAGCCCTCCAGTACCTCAAGGGGGCCTACAGAAAGGATGGGGAGAGACTGTTTACAAAGGTCTGCAGTGACAGGATGAAGGGCAATGGCTTCAAACTAGAGAAGGGTAGATTTAGATTGGACATCAGGAAGAAGTTCTTCACTACGAGGGTGGTGGAACACTGGAACAGGTTGCCCAGGGAGGTGGTTGAGGCTCCTTCCCTGGAGATATTCAAGGTGAGGCTCAAAAAGGCCCTGGGCAACCTGATCTAGTTGGGGATGTCCCTGCTGACTGTGGGGAGGTCGGACTAGGTGACCTTTGGAGGTCCCTTCCAGCCTGGACCATTCTGTGATTTTTAATCTCTTTTAAAACCCTACTGTTCTTGGTTCTTAGTAATAGGGGGAAGAAACTGTGCATTGCTTTTACATAAGTGGAGCAGCTGCATAGTAAATGAGGACACTGTCACGTTTAGTATGTCCCATGTGGTGTGTTATTGCCAGGAATTCTTTCCTGTTTCCCCCCAAAATCAGTTATCAAAGCCTTAGATAATTTTTCCTGAAGAAAAATGTCCTTATCTTTTGGCTGCGGACAGAGCCCACAACTCTGAGATAATTACAGAACTGGGAGGGTTATTTTTGTGAAGAGCCTTTTGTGAAGTTCATATTTTTCATGAGAAAGTACTAAAATACATTTTTCAATGACTTTTGCTGACTTTTCACGAGGTACAGTTGATGGAGTCTTTTAGGACCGCTGGGAAAGATAGTTCTCAAAAGTTCAAGCCTGGACTGCCGCCCATGGCTCTGAAATCCAGGAGTCATGTTGGTATAGGCTCCAGGTTAGCAGCCCAAAATTTACTTTCTCAAAGGTCAAAATTCTTCTGCTTGACAATGATTCTTATACACCTCTGGCTTTAGTACCTATTTTCTCTCCAGCTGGACTGGCACCTTCTCTGTTGACCGTCACAAGCTTGGGCCCATTCTCTCAGCTGTTATTGTGGCAGAAAGCAGAGCAGAATGAGACATGCTTTGTCCAGCTACCTACCAGCATGAGTTCAGATCTCCCCATCATTTTGCACAGCTTTGCTCTGAAATTAGGCAAGAATGAGCCTAGAAACCAAGATTAGCTTCAGCAGCTGCCTGCAGCCAAGTGCAGGGAAGCAGCAGACCGTCCCAGACTAAGCTAGCTGGATCTAGTCTGGAGTTAGGGTGTTAAGATAATGTGATGATTCAATTGCTTTGTCTTCCCCAGTAAACATTATGAGGATATCTACCATAGCTGTCCAGAATGACTGCACATTAGTGTCTCATTTGTCTTTTTTTTTTGGAGATTGGTTGCCAGATAGCAGCTCCATTTTTATTTTTCAAGTCCTCCATAGCTGCAGTTAATACATTTCTAATTTGTCTTATTTATGCCATTATTATAGCTCCTGCTAATAAAAGCATTATCTCTGCTTCTCTACCAAGCCCACACAGTTAGTGGAAGGTTGTGGATGACTCCATTGTTCCCCTGCCTGTTGGGAATCTAGTGAGAGAGCAGTAGTCAATAAGCTTTGCATAGTTTAGATCTAAAGTCCTTCTGTAGGAGATTACAAGTGAAAGAAGCAGTACGTTCCCAGTTCAATGCTCACTTGGCATTTTGCTCATTTCAAAACATCCCCAAGGAATGTGCAAGAATTCAGCAGAGTTTTCCCAAGAAGAAAAAAAGGAAAACAGAGAGGGACTTTTTTTTTTTGAAGTGTTGGAGATGAGTGATAGACATATGGGAATGTTTGAGCTTTCTCTGCCCCAATTCCAGGCAGCCAAAGCACAACATGTCATCTGAGCACATGGGTCCCTAGCCCGCCCTCAATATGGAGTTTATCAATGACATTAGTTTCCTTGTGTGGAAAACATACCTCCAGGGTCATTGGTGCAGGAGTGCTCCTTCTCAGAGCCTTGATCAAAGGCTGAGTGGTCATACTGCTGAGCTAGGACTAGATGACCTTTAGAGGTCCCTTCCAACCCAGGTGATTCTATGATTCTGGGAGGTGATTCTTCCCCTCTACTGGGAGGTGATTCTCCCACTCTACTCAGCTCTGGTGAGACCCCACCTGGAGTACTGCCTCCAGTTCTGGAGCCCCTATTACAAGAGGGATATGGAGGTGCTGAAACGGGTCCAGAGAAGGGCCAGGAGGATGATCAGAGGGCTGGAGCACCTCTCCTATGAGGACAGACTGAAGGAGTTGGGGCTGTTCAGTCTGCAGAAGAGAAGGCTCCCAGGTGACCTCATTGTGGCCTTCCAGTGTCTGAAGGGGGCCTACAAGAAGGCTGGGGAGGGAGTGATAGGACTAGGGGGAATGGAATGAAGCTGGAGGTGGGGAGATTCAGGCTGGATGTGAGGAGGAAGTTCTTCACCATGAGAGTGGTGAAGCCCTGGAATGGGTTGTCCAGAGAGGTGGTTGGGGCGCCATCCCTGGAGGTGTTTAAGAGCAGGGTGGATGAGACTCTGGCCAGCCTGATGTAGTGTGGGTTGTCCCTGCCCATGGCAGGGGGGTTGGAACTAGATGATCCTTGTGGTCCCTTCCAACCCTAACTGATACTATGATACTATTCTATGATGCTATTGGCTGCATTCACTGAGGTCAAGAAAGAAAATAAGTGAGGTCCAGTGCTGTACCTACTGCAGCATCCATAGCTTGTTCCCCAGCATAGTGTGGCCTGCTCTGCTCACCCTGCTCATGTATACTTATGGAAAGAGGCTCACCACATGGGACATGCTTTCCAGCACCTGAAGGGATCCTACAGGAAGGCTGGAGAGGAACTCTTCATGATGGTGTCTAGCAATAGGACAAGAGGGAACAGTTTTAAGCTGTGAGAGAGAAGGTTTACGCTGGATCACAAGGAAAAAGTTCTTCAGTACGAGCATGGTGGGACTCTGGAACAGGTTGCCCAAAGGGATTGTGGATGTCTCCTGCCTGGGGGTGTTCAAGGCCAAGTTGAATGAGGCATTGAGCAGCTGAGTCTAGTTGAAGAGTGTCCCTGCCCATGGCAGAGAGGTTGGAGTAGAAAATCTCTAAGGTCCCTTCCAGGCTAAAGCATTCTGTGATTCTGTGATGATTCTATGACCACAGAGGAGAGACAGAGCTGTTTTATTTATCCAGTCCAGAGACTGGATTTTAGCTGACATTCTTAGAATGTGGAGAGGCAGGGCCATGGCCTTTATTTCTCAAAACAAAGGCAGATTTTGCAGTAGTAAACAAGTCATTTCATCTGAACCCTGCACAGGAGCTGTACACTTCATGCAGTCCTTGCTTGAGCCTGACCCTGCTAAGCGGCCTGGAGTTAAAGAAGCCATACAAGACACATGGTTGAACCAAGGCTTCACCAGAAAAATACTGAGTGCTGCTACCAATGAGAAGAGGTAACAATTTTCACAACTCCCTTCTAGCTTTAGATTGCAGGATTAGGGATGGGGTGGGGGGAGGTGACAGCATTTGCAGTCTATTTTTCTGTTTGGTTGTTTTACAAGATTTTCGTAATCTGCTTAGGGCTGTTCCACAATGACTAAGTTTTACTTCAGAAAACACCACATCAACTTTTCTAACAATGGATTATGGGGGTTTTTAAATATAAAAACAAGCATTCTTTTATATTAAAATAATGTGCTCTCATGGCCAAGAAGGCCAATGCCATTCCGGGGTGGATTAGAAGGACTGTGGTTAGTAGGTCAGCAGAGGTTCTCCTCCCCTCTACTCTGCCCTGGTGAAGCTGCATCTGGAATACAGTGTCCAGTTCTGGGCCCCTCAGTGCAAGAAGGACCTCAGGGAACTGCTTGAAAGAGTCCAGCACAAAGCCACAATGATGACTAAGGGAGTGGAATATCTTCCTTATGAGGAGAGACTGAGGGAGCTGCAGCTCTTTAGCTTGGAGAGGAGGAAACCAAGAGGAGACTTCATTCATGTTTATAAATATGTAAAGGGTGAGTGCCAAGAGGATGGAGCCAGGCTCTGCTTGGTGATGCCCAGTGACAGGACAAGGGGCAATGGGTGGAAGTTGAGGCATAGGAAGTTCCATGGAAATATGAGAAAGAATTTTTTCCCTGTGAGGGTGACAGGACACTGGAACAGGCTGCCCAGGAGGGTTATGGAGTCTCCCTATCTGGAGTTATTCAAAACTTGTCTGGATGCATTCCTGTGTGATCTGGTCTAGGTGATCTTACTTTGGCAGAGGGTTGGACTGGATGATCTTTCGATAACATTCTGTGATTCAGTGTTTCTTTGATACTTATGGAACTGCTTATATCCACTGTATCAATAATTTTGTTCTCAACATGCCAGTAGTTCCTAGCCTGTGTGCTTCCAGTCCTTTCTTGCAAAACTAGGTCTTGCATGCCTGCTTGAGGGAATGCTACACTAAAGTTCTTGTTACTCTAATAATTTTAATTCCCATCCATCTTTGTAAGTGGCCTTAACAAGCCTCTGTTTTCTTCTTAGCAAGCCACTTTATAGATTAAGGTTACTATAAAAGGCTAGAAATAGATATGTGCAATATGACACTTCACACACACATTGTCAGCTTTTGAGGTGTAACTCATCTTCCACATTGGGATAGGATAGGATAGGATAGGATAGGATAGGATAGGATAGGATAGGATAGGATAGGATAGGATAGGATAGGATAGGATAGGATAGGATAGGATAGGATAGGATAGGATAGGATAGACCAGGTTGGAAGAGACCTTCAAGATCATTGTGTCCAAGCCATCAACCAATCGAAGCCACCTAATCAACTAAACCATGGCACCAAGCACTCTATCAAGTCTCCTCCTGAACACCTCCAATGATGGTGACTCCACCACCTCCCCAGGCAGCCCATTCCAATGGGCAATCACTCTCTTTCTACAGAACTTCCTAACCTCCAGCCTAAACCTCCCCTGACACAGCCTGAGACTGTGTCCTCTTGTTCTGATGCTGGCTGCCTGGGAGAAGAGACCAACCTCCACCTGCCTACAACCCCCCTTCAGGTAGTTGTAGAGAGCAATGAGGTCACCCCTGAGCCTCCTCTTCTCCAGGCTAAGCAACCCCAGCTCCCTCAGCCTCTCCTCATAGGGCTTGTGCTCCAAACCCCTCACCAACTTCGTTGCCCTTCTCTGGACACACTCCAGCAAGTCAACATCCTTCCTGCAATGCTGCAAAGCATACATTGTGTGCCTTTAAACATCTAGTTTCAGTGATGGACTTTTTACATCTTCCTCACAGCTGAAAGGAGCTATTCATGCATCAAATATTTGTCAATGGGGGAAAAAAAAAAAAAGAGAGAGAGGAAAAAAAGAGAGAGCAATTTGACTTTTGTAATCTGTACCATCTGCAACGGTATCTAAAGGACACCCATCAGAGTCTCCTACCACAATCCAGACAATTCACTGCCAGTCATAGACAGGACTATTAGAAATCTATACACAAGTTGTTCATTTCTCTGAGGACTGCCTACCAATGGTTGGAGCACCTCTCCTGTGAAGACAGACTGAGAGAATTGGGGCTGTTCAGTCTGGAAAAGATAAGGCTCCAAGGAGACCTCATTGTGGTCTTCCAGTATCTGAAGAGGGCTACAAGAAAGCTGGAGAGGGACTTTTTAGGGTGTCAGGTAATGATAGGACTAGTGGGAATGGAGCAAAACTAGAAGTGAGTAGATTAAGATTGGATATTAGGAAAAAGTTGCTCACCATAAGGGTGGTGAGACACTGGAACAGGCTGCCCAGGAAGGTGGTAGAAGCCTCGTCCCTGGAGGTTTTTAAGGCCAGGCTGGATGTGGCTCTGAGCAACCTGATCTCGTGTGAGGTGTCCCTGCCCATGTCGGGAGGTTGGAACTAGATGATCCTTGGGATCCCTTCCAGCCCTGACAATTTTCATTCTGTGATTCCTACCTTTGCCCTGCTCAGATGTGTCTATGCCCATTCCTACTGAAGTTTGCCAAGACTGAAAAAAAGTCTTGGGAGTCTCTGAATGCAAAACTGTTGTATTTCCAGAATGTCTTTGCTTTACTACTTGCAGAATCCTGTGAGCAAAATAATTATCATTATGACAGAGCCAATTTTATTTTGCAATCAGATTTGCATAAAAATAAAATGTCTCCTATACTTTTCTTAGTTCTTTTATGTCCTTTGAGATTTTCCTGCCTCTGGGGCTCTTTCTGTCTTCTTAGGCATACACACAATCTCTCTGCTGATTCATCGGAGACTACTGCCCTGAGAAACAAAATATCCACACTTGTTTAAAAGGAGAAAAAAAAAACACCCAACCAAAACATTTTCCATCTTTTAATTATTCAAGCTCAATCCTAGTGGAGGTCCTTTCAAAGTAGTCAATTATAGCAACAACAAGACGCTGAAAAGCGTAGTAACAGAATCTAGTGACGACAGGCAGAGGATTTTTGCACAGCCTTGTGTCATAGTTTGCCTGTACAACTGACTTGGCCTGCTCCAAACATAGTATCATAGTATCATAGTATCATAGTATCATAGTATCAGTCAGGGTTGGAAGGGACCACAAGGATCATCTAGTTCCAACCCCCCTGCCATGGGCAGGGACACCCCACACTACATCAGGCTGGCCAGAGCCTCATCCAGCCTGGGCTTAAACACCTCCAGGGATGGCCCCCCAACCACCTCCCTGGACAACCCATTCCAGGGTCTCACCACTCTCATGGTGAAGAACCTCCTCCTCACATCTAGCCTGAATCTCCCCACCTCCAGCTTCATTCCATTCCCCCTAGTCCTAGCACTCCCTGAGATCCTGACAAGTCCCTCCCCAGCCTTCCTGTAGGCCCCCTTCAGATACTGGAAGGCCACAATTAGGTCACCTCGGAGCCTTCTCTTCTGCAGACTGTACAGCCCCAACTCCTTCAGTCTGTCCTCACAGGAGAGGTGCTCCAGCCCTCTGATCATCCTCGTGGCCCTTCTCTGGACACCTTCCAGCACCTCCACATCCCTCTTGTAATAGGGGCTCCAGAACTGGACGCAGTACTCCAGGTAGGGTCTGAGCAGAGGGGGAGAATCACCTCCCTTGCCCTGCTGGCCACACTTCTCCTGATGCAGCCCAGGATCTGATTGGCTTTGCCCGCTGCAAGTGCACACTGAGAGCTCATGTTGAGCTTCTCATCCCCCAGCACCCCCAAGTCTCTCTCCTCAGGGCTGCTTTCCAGCCAGTCACTGCCCAGCCTGGATTTGTGCCTGGGATTGCCTCGACCCAGATGCAGGACTCTTCACCTGGTCTTGTTGAATCTCATGAGGTTGGCTTGTGCCCACCTCTCCAGCCTGTCAAGGTCCCCCTGAATGGCCTCCCTTCCCTCCAGCCTGTCTGCTGCACCACACAGCTTGGTGTCATCAGCAAACATGTCACAAGGAATGTGTTGCCCACTTGCTATAGATTCTGACATCCTGGGCACACCATTTGTATCTATAACACATTTGTATTCAGATCATTGATATTCAAATACTTTTTTTTTCCCCTCATATTTCAGACTTTGCCCCAGTGAATTGAATCCTGTTGTTTTAAACTACATGACAGGAATTATGGAGTTCAGTCTTCCAGAACTTGTCAACATTTTGATGAGAAACAGACCTTCTCCTGCCATGGCTTCTTACTGCCTGTTGCTGAAGAAACTGCTCAGGTACCAGAAAAACTACAGAAAAGCCCAGGTAAGGTATGAACATGAACAACATGAAGTACTTTCTCATAAGGTTCTCATAAGGAATATTTTGACAGACTCACAGCATGTAAAGAAAAAGGTGGCTGTCCATAGAATGGAGACAAAGCTTTCCAAAAATAGGAGTGAAATTGCAGATCTGGGTGCAGTCTAAGGAAACCTATGTTACAGTATCACAGTATCACTAAGGTTGGAAGAGGCCTCAAAGATCATCGAGTCCAACCTGTCACCACAGACCTCAGGACTAGACCATGGCACCAACTGCCACGTCCAATCTCCTCTTGAACATCTCCGGGGATGGTGACTCCACCACCTCCCTGGGCAGCACATTCCAATGACGAATGACTCTCTCGGTGAAGAACTTTCTCTTCGCCTCGAGCCTAAACTTCCCCTGGTGCAGCCTGAGACTGTGTCCCCTTGTTCTGGTGCTGGTTGCCTGGGAGAAGAGACCAACCCCTTCCTGGCTACCATCACCTTTCAGGTAGTTGTAGAGGGCAATGAGGTCACCCCCAAGCCTCCTCTTCTCCAGGCTAAACAACCCCAGCTCCCTCAGCCTCTCCTCATAGGGCTGTGCTCAAGGCCTCTCCCCAGCCTTGTTGCCCTTCTCTGGACACATTCAAGTGTTTTGATGTCCTTCTTAAACTGAGGGGCCCAGAACTGGACACAGGACTCGAGGTGTGGCCTAACCAGTGCAGTGTACAGGGGCACAATGACTTCCCTGCTCCTCCTGGCCACACTATTCCTAATGCAGGCCAGGATGCCGTTGTTCTGTCATTCTCAGAGGTGATTATTTTAGGAGACTTTTTTTCCCAGAGACAAATATAGCTTTCTTTTTTCTTCTTTATAGCTAATGAATTTATTTTTAATAGGCTGCCGGTTGGAACTGGGTTGAGAATTATTTTGTTCTGCACTAAAGGTTGCTTTTCCACTGGGGAAAAAGAGCATTAGCATCTCAGTGACCTCACCCTTCCCTTCCTGACTGGTCCATGAGGGTCTGATCCAAATTCTGGGGAGGTGAATGGGAAACTGTGAAAGTTGTAAAATCTTTTCCCAACATATTTTTTTTCTTTTCTTTTTCTTTTTCTTTTTCTTTTTCTTTTTCTTTTTCTTTTTCTTTTTCTTTTTCTTTTTCTTTTTCTTTTTCTTTTTCTTTTTCTTTTTCTTTTTCTTTTTTTTTCTTTTTCCTTTTCCTTTTCCTTTTCATTTTTTCTTTTTCTTTTTCCTTTTCCTTTTCTTTTTCCTTTTTTCTTTTTCCTTTTCCTTTTCCTTTTCTTTTTCTTTTTCTTTTTCTTTTTCTTTTTCTTTTTCTTTTTCTTTTTCTTTTTCTTTTTCTTTTTCTTTTTCTTTTTCTTTTTCTTTTTCCTTTTTCTTTTTTTTTCTTTTTCTTTTTCCTTTTCCTTTTCCTTTTCTTTTTCTTTTTCTTTTTTTTTTTTTTTTTTAAGTATTTTTACCTCTCTGTCTTAAGCTCAGAGCTTAGACTCAGTCTGGGACATGGAGTGAGATCAGAAGGGGCAAAAATTGTAAGACTAAATGCAGAGAAGTTATGGTAATCACTGGTTAAGGCCACAATCAGTTAAAAAGGCTGTAAGTTTTTCTTTTACAACCGTCTCCACTACGGGGTTCACAG
Organism: Melanerpes formicivorus; assembly: GCF_026170545.1. Lineage (NCBI taxonomy): Eukaryota > Metazoa > Chordata > Aves > Piciformes > Picidae > Melanerpes > Melanerpes formicivorus. The sequence continues at coordinate 2,121,562 of NW_027142354.1, forward strand.
CTCAGCCATAAAAAATTTTGCTTCAGGCAGAGAGTAGGCAGACAGGAAGCCAAATTCCAGCCTCTAACACACAAGTGCGATGGGAAAAGTTTCAGCTACACAACACCACGCACCGGCGATTAGCCTCCCATTCAAAGCCTTCGCCCTGGAGAAGCTGTGCTTTGAGAAGGTCCAGTTGACTCCTCTAGAAATTGTTCAGATGAGCTTGAGCAGATCCAGATCTCCAGCCCAGCACACAGCCCCAAGGTCACAACAGCGTGTGTAGTGTTTGCAGGCAGAGCCATAACTCAAAAATATGAGTTGGAGAGTGTGTGTGAGCGCATGCTTAGGGGGAGGAGGCTCTCCTTCACATGTGTGGGGTTTTTTTGTATTATACATTAGCATTGGATCTGCTAAATCGTAAGTCAGTCAAAAAGAGACATCTTGTGAAGTCTCTTGACCAGCTTTCTTGAATCCCTGGGTATCAAGCTGATTTACAGCCCCCAGAGACCTAGACTTCCAGGCAAGTGGTAGCATTTCATGTCCTCTGTGACCCCTTTCAGCATCCTACCCAGGTGGAAGAAGGAAGTGACCATGTGCATAAAGTAAGTTACAAGCTGATTAAGGGGCTGCTTTACTTCCTGCCTCTCCTGGCATCCAAAATGTCCTCTTAAGGCAGAGAGTCACACTGAATTCAAACACAGACATCCAAAGTGGCTCCAGCTGTAAGGTAATAACAGTACAAATTATTGTTTTGAAGTATGTATATCTCGAGAGAAAGATAGAGATAGAGATGAGAGAGATAGAGATAGATAGAGATAGAGATAGAGATAGAGATAGATAGAGATAGAGATAGAGATAGAGATAGAGATAGAGATAGAGATAGAGATAGAGATAGAGATAGATAGAGATGAGATAGAGATAGAGTTAGATAGAGACAGAGATAGAGAGAGAGAGAGATGAGAGAGAGAAGGGAGAGGTAGGGATGAGAGAGAGAGAAAGATAGAGGGAGATGAGAGAGAGGTGAGAGATAGAGACAAGGAGAGAGGGAGAGATAGAGACAGAGACAGAGATATAGAGATAGAGATAGAGATAGAGATGATAGAGATAGAGATAGAGATAGAGATAGAGATAGAGATAGAGATAGAGATAGAGATAGAGATAGAGATAGAGATAGAGATAGAGATGATAGAGATAAAGTTAGATAGAGACAGAGATAGAAATAGAGAGAGAGAGAGAGAGACAGATGAGAGAGAGAAGGAAGAGACAGAGATAGAGAGAGAGAGAGAGAGAGAGATATGAGAGAGAGATGAGAGATAGAGACAAGGAGAGAGGGAGAGATAGAGATAGAGACAGAGACAGAGACAGAGACAGAGATATAGGGATAGAGATAGAGATAGAGATAGAGATAGAGATAGAGATAGAGATAGAGATAGAGATAGAGATAGAGATAGAGAGATAGAGAGATAGAGAGATAGATAGATAGAGAGATAGAGAGAGATAGAGATCTCCCAGACAGGCTGGAGGTTTTGATGAAGCAAGGAGGGATAGAGGGAGACTTTAACATAGGAATGCCTCACATTTTCTTTCTCTATATTGAATTTTTTTCCAGTCAAAGATTTAAACTCAAACCCTTACTGACCCAAAATCACTTAGCCAGCTACCAACTCAAAACATTGGTGACTTTCACAGAATTACAGACTGGCTGTGGTTGGCAGACACCTCTGGTGGTCATCTGGTCCAACCTCCTTGCTCAAGCAGGAATACCTAGAAGTGATTGCCGAGGACTATGTATAAGCAGCCTTTTAATATCTCTAAGGATGGAGACTCCACAGCCTCCATGGGCAACCTGTGACACTGCTCAGTCACCCTCACAGTGAAAAAGTGTTTCCTGGTCTCCAGAGGTGATCTCCGGTGTTTCATTTTGTGCCCACTTCCTCTGGTCATGTCACTGACACCACAGAGCCTGGCTCTGTCCTCTTTGCACTTTATCTTCAGATATTTTTATATATTGATGAGATTCTCCTGTGCCTTTCTCTTCCCCAGGCTGGGCAGTCCCAATTTTCTCAGCCTTTCCTCATAGGAGAGATACTTCAGTCCCTTAATCTTCTGTGTAGCCCTTCACTGCAGTCTCTCCATTAAGTCCATGCTTTTCTTGTACTGAGGAGCCCAGACCAGGACACAATACTTTAGGTGTGACTTTACCAGTGCTGAGCAGAGGGGCAGCACCACTTTCCTCAATCAGCTGGCAACACTCCTCCTAAGGTGATCCAGGATATCATTCAACTTCTTAGCAGCAAGGACACATTGCTGGCTCACGATCAACTTGGTAGCTACCAGGATCCCAGGTCCTTTTCTGTCAAGCTGCTTTCCAACCTGGAATTGTCCCTCTCCAAGTGCAGGACTTTGCACTTCCCTTTGCAGGGGCTTGTCTAGCGTGTGAACTGGGTAAGCATTTTGGAGGCTGTTCAGTTGTATCATATCACAGTTCCCTATTTCTATACTTTCTCTGTGTTCCCTCCCATGTAGCTCCCAGGTGAGCAGTTCTTTCTTCTGTACCATAAACCAATCCTGATCTGCAAATCTTCACATGTTCAATGTGGGGACTTCCTAATTTGACATCTAGACAGAATCTCCCTTTGATGGCTTTTCAAACCAATGCCTCACTTTTAGGAGGAGATCTTTGCTGAGAACCAGAAATACAGACACAAGCTAGATGCCTACACTTGGCAGAGTGGATTCTACCATAAATAACACCTTCTAATTCCTGTTGCTGAGACATAGGAATCAGGAAATGAGAACAGAACAATTCATACCATCTTTACAAGTTGTGGAAAGTTTATTTCCTCTTCTTTGTTAGCAGTAGTGTGTCAGTAGTAAATGCTAGCTTTAAACTCAAAACACAAAGCCTGCTACTAGTGTAAGGTAGAGAGAATTCTGTTATGAAAGAGTGCTTGTAAAACTCAAGGGGTTTTTCCCAGGTAGTCACTCTACATCACTTGTTTCTTGGTTTCATGCCTCTACTCACTCTCACTCTCTTCTGTATTATGTGGATTAATATTTCTCCCTTGCTAGTAGTTGGGCTTTACAATTATTTGTAGTTAGCAGTTACCACCTCTCAACTCTTTCTTATTCCAGCCTTATACATGATTAATCTGTCCAATCACTCCTCCCCAGGAGCTCTTAAATCAAGACTATCAGTGCTTCTGTCAGTTTCTCCAGTGTTCAGTAATATTTGTATTGCCTAGAAAGGCTGGGGTTTGGGCAAAAAGAGGGCTGAGAGAGGGGAAGGCTGACAAAGAAATTAAGTTGGGCTTTCTTACTCAATGCTTTAATTTTTCCAGTATCCTCTGGCCTGCTCTTCAGCAAAAGCTACTTTATGCACATGCTTACACAATGGCAAAATTTAGCCCTAAGCATATGCAGAGTACACAGGGAAAAGAAAAGAATGCAGCTCTTAGATCCTAAGGAGGAGCCCCACACGGGGTGGCATGACGTTTCTGGTCAAAGGCAGAACCAAGAGCAGCCCCCAGCTTCCCTGGAGCCTTGCCACGCTGGGCTGGCACAGCACTCAGAGGAGGCATCTGGCAAGGCATTATCTTGTGGGGAGGATTCTCTGCTTTGGTCTAAAAGAGGCCAAATTCAACCATCTTTTTGTCAGCCTGCAACACGCTTCTCTGACCACCCGACCACAGAGAGTTGAAGGCATAAAGATTGTTAACTGAGTGCGAGGGGGACTCTTCCCACTTCTTCCTCTTCTTCTCATTGAGATTCTGATAATGTTACTGCAGCCTAATTGCAACAGCATGGGCATTTGATATTTGTATTACAAATGATGCCAAGGATATTTCAAAAGGCATAGATAGATGTTCTTTCTATTCTGTTTAGTGCCAACTATTTGCTATTTATTACTAGCAGTGTGTGATCCGTCTTTAAATCATATCATAACCTTTCAGCTCTCCAGATCTTGCAAATGTATGCATCTGCTTTAACTTTAAGTATGTGAATCGTTTCACTGAGCTCAACAAGGCAGCTTGTGGCCATCAAGTTAAAGCATAAGAAATCAGCAGTTGTAGCTAAATGAGTACTGTGTCCAGTTATGGGCTCCTCAATTTAAGAAGGACACTGAGATACTTGAATGTGTCCAGAGAAGGGCAATGAGGCTGGGGAGAGGTCTCGAGCACAAGCCCTGTGAGGAGAGGCTGAGGGAGCTGGGGTTGTTTAGCCTGGAGAAGAGGAGGCTCGGGGGAGACCTTATTGCTCTCTACAGCTTCCAGATAGGAGGTTGTAGCTAGGTGGGGGTTGGTCTCTTCTCCCAGGCAAACAGCACCAGAACAAGAGAACACAGTCTCAAGCTGCACCAGGGGAAGTTTAGGCTCAAGGTGAGGATAAAGTTCTTCCCAGAAAGAGTAATTGGCCATTGGAATGTGCTGCCCAGGGAGGTGGTAGAGTCTCTGTCCCTAGAGGAGTTCAAAAAAAGGATTGGATGTGGTGCTTGGATCACCACATTTAGTTGTCACGAGGTGTTAGGTATTAGGTAATGGATTGGACTTGCTGATCTCCAAGGTCTTTTCCAACCTGGCTGATTCTTTGATTCTATGATTCAATGAGTGAAAAGTTAAATCTAAATGGCTGAAATAAGTAACAACTGACAGTCACAGGTAAAATGAAGTACCCTAACAACACTCTGCCATTCACTTATATTTTTCTTGGACCATAAAAGCTTTTGCATACTGTTGTCTGCTATGAATAGAGATGTTTGCAGACAGACATTTATAAAGGAGTAAATGTATGGTTAAAACACCCCAAACTCTAGTATTTACATCTGCTGTTTACCTCCCCTGGGTGAGTTGTAGAGAAAGTTGGCACCTGGCTCTTCAGAAAATTCTGTCCAAAAAGAACCAAACATATCAGGTATCAACACAGACCAAAAAGTATTTGCCATCATGACAGGGCTAACACACAACAAAAAATTCCACCAATGCAGTCAGCCCCAAACATTGTTTGGAATTCAAACACATGTTCACAAAGCACGACATTCAACTCATTCCAGGCAGCAGTCTGCTCTATGACTTTTCACACACTACTGAAGAAACATATTGAACTTGAAGAGAATGGGATGGGATGGGATGGGAGAATAGAATAGAATAAAATAGAATGGAATGGAATGGAATGGAATGGAATAGGGTGGGATGGCATGGCATGGCATAGCATGGCATGGCATGGCAGGATAGGATAGGATAGGATAGGATGGAATGGAATGGAATGGAATGGAATGGAATGGAATGGAATGGAATGGAATGGAATGGAATGGAATGGAATCAACCAGGTTGGAAAAGACCTTTGAGATCATCAAGTCCAGCCTATCACCCAACACCATCTAATCAACTAACCCATGGCACTAAGTGCCCCATCCAGTCTCTTCTTAAACACTTCCAGCGATATATAATTTCCTGGGGACAAATGTGCAGCAGAAATTCTGACCTCCAACTGCACAAAAACCAACAAAAAAAGGTTTTTCATGTACAAAACCCCTGTGTTTAAAAAAAACCAAGCAACAAAACAATCCCCAAACCCAAAGCAGCAGCAGTCATTGTATTTTCAGCTCCTCATTGTACACACAAGCTAACATTTGCACATGCAAATAATAGGTTTGGCGGATGCTCGCAGATGTGATTCTCATTTTTCTGGGTGTAATTAGAGAAGTCTGCTGAAAGCTTGAGCCTGAATAAATAAATAATTAAATAAATAAATAAGGAATAAAAAGCATCAAATCCTTTCCATGTTGTGATTCGAGCCATAAGTCATTGGATAAACTGAAACCACGCAGCCCGTCCCTTTATGTGTCGTAACTTCTCTGAGAGACCTATTTACATTTTATGTGCTCTGTTGCAGGAGAGGGAGCCTTAATGATTACAATTTGCCATCCAGAACTTTATAGCCAGTCCTTGCAGAAAACAGCCTTGCTGCCAAAAAGCTTCCTGCCCAGGTGCTTAACCAATTAGCTCCTAAGAGCTCTGGCAGTAAAAGCAGTCATGGCAAGTTTTCTGATATACTGTATATAAGGTGACAGCTTGCAAAATGTAAGATGAAAATTTGTTTTCTTAACTAGCAGTGTGTAAAATCCTGGGAGACCGTTTGATTGCAGGGCCCAAAATGCTTATGACATCCCCCAGCTCCCCATTGATCTGCTGTGGTTTCAGCAATATGTTGTCAGCTTAAACATATATTGTGTTGCTTTTTCAGCAACGTCTTAATTGTCAGTGGGTGCTGCAAACACACAGGGAGGATGGAGAAACCCCAAAACCTGGAGGCTTGGGGCCCTCCACGTGTTGCCAAACATCTTTGCTAACTCACAAAATAGAGGCAAGCTTTCAAAAGTGCCTTTTCTCTACAAATTACACCCACTTTTTATAAAGGCATGTTAGATTCAAACCATATTTTTCACAAGGGGAGAGTTTTGCAATGCAAAGAACACAAGAAAAGCATGGAAGATAAATATGCCATAGGAAAACAAATTGCTTCTCTGATTCTAGCACCAAGGCGTTTGTATAATGTGGAAATGACAGCAAAGAGATCAAAACTCGCTACAAATAATCCTTGAAGTGTTAGCTGCATAATGACAAAGTGGATCTGTCAAAGACCATACAGAGAACGTGCAGAGAAGCTTGGTATTGAACTGGGAAATTCATGTGGCTGGTCAATGCACTTCAGAAATTGCCTTTTCAGGAGTGCCAGACATGAGAGAAGGCTTGGTTTTTTTTTCAGCAGAATCAGCACATGGCACAGACAGCTCATCACAGGTCTTAGTGCTGAAGGAGGAGATTTATTTCACTGCACAGCTCTTGCATTTTCACAAAGTTTTAGAATAGAATTAACCAGGTTGGAAGACAACTTTGAGATCATCGAGTCCAACCCATCATCCAACACCATCTAATCAACTAAACCATGGCACCAAGCACCCCATCAAGTCTCTTCTTAAACACCTCCAGTGATGGTGACTCCACCACCTCCCTGGGTAGCCCATTCCAATGGGAAATCACTCTCTCTATGAAGAATTTCTTCCTAACATTCTACCTAAACCTCCCCTGGCACAGCTTGAGACTGTGTCCTCTTGTTCTGGTGCTGGTTGCCTGGGACAAAAGACCAACCCCCACCTGGCTATAACCTCCCTTCAGATAGTTGTGGAGAGCAATAAGGTCTCCCCTGAGCTTCCTCCTCTCCAGGCTAAGCAACCCCAGCTCCCTCAGCCTCTCCTCACAGGGCTGTGCTCCAAACCCCTCACCAGCTTTGTTGCCCTTCTCTGGACTCATTCCAGCAACTCAATATCTTTCTTGAATTGAGGGGCCCAGAACTGGACACAGGACTCGAGGTGTGGCTTAACCAGTGCAGTGTACAGGGGCAGAATGACCTCTCTGCTCCTGCTGGCCACACTGTTCCTGATACAGGCCAGGATGCCTTTGGCCCTCTTGGCCACCTTGGCACACTGCTGACTCATGTTCAGCCTACTCTCAACCAGTACCCCCAGGTCCCTCTCTGCCTGGCTGCTCTCCAGCCACTCTGACCCCAGCCTGTAGCACTACATGGGGTTTTGATACCTGAAACTCAGCTTGCCTGAAGTGGCCAGAGTGAGGACTCTGAAAGCTTGGGTCATGGGACAGACAAGTGTCCTACATATGAAAACACTCCTCAGAATACACATGTAGGATGTATGTAGAAGTAAGTGGGCAAGCTGATTTTCTGGCTGCACAATGTGGCCTGATGGGAGGTAAGGGTGGGGGGGCTTTGAAGCCTGGGGTATTGAGGTCTGGTTGCAGGGGAAGGTTTTGGAAGGAGATGGGCTAGTGAGGTTTTGGAGGAACCCAGGCTGGAGAGCTGGGCTGAGGCTGACTATGAATTGTTGGGTATTTTTGTGTGTTATTGTACTGCTGTATATAGTTGTGAATAGTACTTCCATTTAAATTCCCAATTCTTTCCAATTCTGTGTGGAGCAATCCTGGTACTGCAGTGTGTCCAGAGAAGGGCAACAAGGCTCATAAAGAGCCTGCAACACATGACCTACAAGAGGGAGCTCTGAGGGAGCTGGGGTTGTTCAGTCTGGAGAAGAGGAGGCTGAGGGGAGACCTCATCTCTCTCTACAATTACCTGAAGGGAGGTTGGAGTGAGGAGGGGGCAGCCTCTTCTCCTTGGTGTCAAGCGACAGGACCAGAGGAAATGGTTTCAAGCTGTGTCAGCAGAGAAACCTGGCTGGATGTTAGGGAATATTTGTTCACTGAAAGGGTTATCAAACATTAGGAGGGTCTGCCCAGGGCAGAGGTGGAGTCACCATCCCTGGAGGTTGACCTTTCAGTGCTGAGTAGAGGGTTGGACTGGATGATCTTTGAGGTCTCTTCCAACCAGAGGTATGCTGTGATTTTCCTTTACTCCTTTGGTGAGGGGTAAAGAGCTTTTGTCATGTCTAAACTTAGACAGTGGTAAAAGGCATGGTCTACCAGCTCATGTGCAGCTGGGTTTCAGAAATAACCTCTGGCATAGGGTCTGCTCCAATAAGAAGTCAATCTGTGCAAACTCAGGTTTGTGTGAATACAAGATTTCCCACTGCACATGTGTGGCAGGTTTAGGCTGGTGCCTAGGAAATTTTCAACAGGCTGAGTAAAAAGTGGTAGAATGTAAATAAATTACCTTGGATGTAAAGGGAAAATAATGATAAGGTCTACATAGAATTACATAGAATAGACCAGGTTGGAAGAGACCTTCAAGATCATCGTGTCCAACCCATCAACCAATCCAACCCACCTAAACAACTAACCCATGGCACCAAGCACCCCATCAAGTCTCCTCCTGAAAACCTCCAATCCCACTGGTCTGATAACTAACATAAAGTTAGTTGTATAAACTAACTCTTGCTCTTTTTGGCTTCTTCACTCTAGCAGATACTAGCTGGTAGCTTCTGCTTGGCTGCTGCTGACCTCAGCTGCGTTCTTGTGGCTAAGTACTAATAATGGGGAGGGAAGGGGGTCAAGAAGGGGAAGCTGTTGGTAACCCCCTGGTTTTGTCCAGGGTGGTTCTTGTGTTGTTTGTAAATTGTGAATACATGTCAATATCATATATTTGGTACATATTTGTTGCATTTCATATTTCTAGATCGTAGTTTTGCTTGTAAATATATCTTCATTTGTTTCCAATTGAGCTGGTCTGGCAACTTTATTTTGGGGGCCAATTTCAACCCACCAGAAGGTGTTATGCTGTGATCTCCTTTAAAGCTGAAGGTGGTTTTGTTTTTGCTGAATACTAGCTGAATGGTGCCTGATGATCTTTGAGGTCTCTTCCAACCTTGGTGATTCCGTGATTCTGTGATCATTTTGCAGAGGGAGAATGAAGTAGAAAAAACCACTATGAATCCTGCTAAGCATTTGAATGAGGACTCAGAAATTCAGATTTCCCAGAAGGCTGACATAGAGAGTCTGGAAAACCTCTGGAATTATGACCACAGAGCATTTCCTTCTGCACTAACCCTGGCAGTGCCAGATGCTATCAAAGAAGATGAGATTGCCATTACATTGGAACACCAGGAAAACTTGCCAGGAGGTACTGCTCTAAGATATAGTCTTGGCATCTTAGTCCTGGGGGGGAAAAAGAAGGGAACACAGTACCTGAGAATTACATAGAAATATCCTCTCATTCTACTTTTAAATTACATCTCTTTTGAGCAATTGTTTCCCAAGTTTGGTGATTGATTTCATTTTGATCAGGTAAGAAAATTAGCAGGTGAAGTCCTGATCTAGTTTATACTCTTCAAGTACTGCTTAGAAATAACTGTGCCATGTCACTGTGCATATTAATTCCTCTGTGAATCACCCTGGGATGGTTCTAGTACTGGTGAGGCACTTCCAAGCACAGACATTTATGAGTTAAAAAAAAAGGAAATGATTGTCATTCACAGGATGAATGTGAGCATGGTTTAGGTTGGATGTTAGGAAGAAGTTCTTCATAGAAAGAGTGATTGGCCATTGGAATGGGCTGGCCAGGGTGGTGGTGGAGTCACCATCACTGGAGGTGTTTAGGAAGAGACTGGATGGGGTGCTTGGTGCCATGGTTTAGTTGATTAGATGGTGTTGGGTGATAGGTTGGACTCATTGATCTCAAAGGTCTTTTCCAACCTGGTTAATTTCTCTTCTCTCCTCTTCTCTCCTCTTCTCTCCTCTTCTCTCCTCTTCTCTCCTCTTCTCTCCTCTTCTCTCCTCTTCTCTCCTCTTCTCTCCTCTTCTCTCCTCTTCTCTCCTCTTCTCTCCTCTTCTCTCCTCTTCTCTCCTCTTCTCTCCTCTTCTCTCCTCTTCTCTCCTCTTCTCTCCTCTTCTCTCCTCTTCTCTCCTCTTCTCTCCTCTTCTCTTCTCTTCTCTTCTCTTCTCTTCTCTTCTCTTCTCTTCTCTTCTCTTCTCTTCTCTTCTCTTCTCTTCTCTTCTCTTCTCTTCTCTTCTCTTCTCTTCTCTTCTCTTCTCTTCATATTATGATTCTATTACTCTATTCTTCCATTATTCTATTCTATTCTATTCTATTCTATTCTATTCTATTCTATTCTATTCTATTCTATTCTATTCTATTCTATTCTATTCTATTCTATGTCACAATTCCACTACTCTAAAGAAGGAGTTACACTCACATCTGTGGTAGCATTTTGTATACTCTCAAAAATACAGAAGATGCACAGTACCAGATAATCAAACTCTAGATCTCAATTTAGCACTGTTTCTGCCCCTCCACTTATTGCACACCTACAGTTATTCACATATGTGGCATGGTTAAATGAATATGGTACACAGCCCTAGAAGCATAAATGAATAACAGCCACTAAAATTAAGCCAGGCAACATTATGCTTAAGACTGTTTGCCCAACCTAAAAAACTGTGGAATGCCTGCTTGCAGATCACCATTTGCTTTAAATCTGTGATGCAAAATGTTTTCCTCTGCCAAGATCTAAGCTCATTTTATGCCTTTACATGCACTGGCTTTTTTTACTGTGGGATGAAGCTGTTTTCTGTTCCTGCTACCAACCTCCTATTATTTCTTGAAATATCATTCCCTGATGTTTTCTTTTCGAGAGGCTTTGCAGAGGGACCTCGACAGGCTGGAAAGGTGGGCAGAATCCAAGGGCATGAGATTTAACACATCCAAGTGCTGGGTTCTGCACACTGGCCACAGCAACCCCATGCAGTGCTACAGGCTGGGGTCAGAGTGGCTGGACAGCAGCCAGGCAGAGAGGGACCTGGGGGTGCTGGTTGATGGTAGGATGAACATGAGCCTGCAGTGTGCCCAGGTGGACAGGAGGGCCAATGACATCCTGGCCTGCATCAGAAACAGTATGGCCAGCAGGAGCAGGGAGGTCATTCTGCCCCTGTACACTGCACTGGTTAGGCTGCACCTTGAGTACTGTGTCCAGTTCTGGGCTCCTCAGTTTAGGAAGGATGTTGACTTGCTGGAGCGTGTCCAGGGAAGGGCAATGAAGTCGTGAGGGGTTTGGAACACAAGCCCTATGAGGAGAGACTGAGGAAGCTGGGGTTGCTTAGCCTGGAAAAGAGGAGACTCAGGGGTGACCTTATTGCTCTCTACAACTACCTGAAGGGAGGTTGTAGACAGGCAGAGGTTGGTCTCTTCTCCCAGGCAGCCAGCACCAGAACAAGAGGACACAGTCTCAGACTGCACCAGGGGAGGTTTACGCTGGAGGTTAGGAAGAAGTTCTATACAGAGTGAGAGTGATTGCCCATTGGAATGGGCTGCCTGGGGAGGTGGTGGAGTCACCATCATTAGACGTGTTCAGAAGGAGACTTGATGGGGTGCTTGGTGCCATGGTTTAGTTGTTTAGGTGGGTTGGATTGGATGATAGGTTGGATGCGATGATCTTGAAGGTCTCTTCCAACCTGGTTCTATTCTATTCTATTCTATTCTATTCTATTCTATTCTATTCTATTCTATTCTATTCTATTCTATTCTATTCTATTCTAGCAGAGGTTGATCTGACTTATTCCATATCTTATTCAGTTTCCAAATTTGCAGGCAGAGAGTTGGTCTACCTTGAGCCTCCGAAGTCATCAATCAGCAGTACGCCATGTGAGCCCTCATATCAGCCACTCTTGGATGTTCAGGAGAATCTGAATGGTTCTGAAGACTTGACTGAAGCTGGGAAACCATGTCTTCATAAAGAATCAACACCCACACCAGCAAAGAAGCAACCTTCCTCCTCGAATGTCCAAGCAATAGCACGTACAAGCAAAGCCCCCTGCGCGGCCTCTAATGGAGGAGAGAATTATAACCAGGAGTCCTTTGCCTCATCAGAACATGAGGTTTAAAAACCTTCTCAAGGCAGTAGATGATAATTTATACATTTCAACAAGGTGGCACCGTGACAAAGAGGGCACTGACATTCTTGTGCTTGACTCTCCCAAGCTGTCAGCTTTCTCCAGGCCACAGCAAGTCAGCCTGAGAGAAACCTTAGCTAGAAAGGTTTCCTGGCTGGGGGCATCACAAAAACATACAAGTATCTGCCCTCTAGATTTAGTCAAGGGTTCAAATTCACCAGCCTTCCCCATGCTCCAACAGCAAACTTCTGCCATCAGAAGTGTGAGGCAAGCTAGAGAAAATCCAACGCATTTTCCCAGCCAGAAAACAAAGCAAAACTTCATCCAACTCAGACACACAGCTAAAAGTACAAATCTAAACCTTCCTGGTTTGTCTCCCCCATATCAAACCAGACTGGGGGAAAAAACAGAGATTCTAAGGTTAAATTTTGTGTGAATGAAAGACTCACAGAGTATTGGAAGAAAACAGGATGAAGGGACAGGAGAGAATCAAAGATGGATAGAAACAGCGAGGCAAGGAAAGCAGGAGAGATTAATCCAGTCTTAAAATGAGACATCTTTAAATGCAGCAAAGGATGAAATTATTTCAGATGTGCATCACAAAATCACAGAATATTAGGGGGTGGAAGGGACCTTGAAAGATCATCCAGTCCAAGCTCTCTGCCAAAGCAGGATCACCTCCACCAGATCACACAGGAATGCATACAGGCACATAGAACATAGAAAATTTCACCTCAACATGAGGAGAAACTTCTTTACAGTGAGGGGAATGGAGCACTGGAAGAGGCTGCCCAGAGAGGTTGTGGAGTCTCCTTCCCTGGAGACTTTCAAAACTCACCTGGATGTATTCCTGTGCAGACTACCCTAGGTGATTCTGCTTTGGCAGGGGAGTTTGACTCGATGATCACTGGAGGTCCCTTCCAACCTCTAATGTTCTGTGATTCTGAGAAGACATTAAGCTTTGGAGAAAAGATGTAGAAGGGACAGAAGGGCAGAAGAATTCCATGAAGCTCAGCTGCAAGCCTAGGTGACACATCTGAATTGCAGCCACACACTCACAGGGCGAAGTTAACACAGCGTGTTGTCTTTGGTGGTGAAGCTGGCATCATAAATTCCTGTCTATGTGCTGCTCCATCCTTCCCCTCCAGCACTTCAGCTGCAGCTGTGGACTTGCCTGGTGAGCCTGGTCAGCAAAGCTGTACTGAGTTAAAAGCAGCTCTGTTCTTCAGAGGTTGTTTCAGGGCTGGATGAGAGCAGGGCTCTGCCACAGCTGTTTCAGCCCTGTTGAGGAGACAGCCGAGTGGCTGTCACCCACGTGGGTATGCCTGGCACAGTTGTGCAGGAGTTGCATGGACCATGAACAGCTCACTCTGCTGGTGTGGTGTGCTGCAGGAAAGCAAGACAGAGTAAAAGAGGACTGCAGGTTTGGCCTAGCTTAGTTTGACCATAAGCTTACCACAGCTTTGATTTTAGCTCGTAGGATTATGCCACCTTCTGCTGCAGCCAGCTGTTGCTGCTGTACTTTGCACAGCTGTCTGGTATGACTTAGGAACTTTTTTGCACATCTTTTACTCCCACATGTGAGCTCACAAACCAGCAAATATGAACATTCCCACTGTATCCTCACTTTTGGTAGAGGCAATCAAAATCGAATCTGTTGAACTGATGGGATTTAAACTCATACAGGACCAGTCAGAGGACAGATTCAGGCTCAAAACTTAATACTGTGAAAATCGAGCTATGAAGTATAAATCATTGAAACTGGAAGCAGATGCATGTTTTCAATAGTAAAGGAGAAGCATTGCAGAGGCACACAGTTACAAACAGGCAGTCCAAAGTAAGCTGTGAAATTCACAAGGAAAATATATTGATGTGTTTCCTTTCGGGGGAATTGGGCTATATGGTGTCCAGTAATTAGAATACACACAATTAAAAGGAACAAATAAATAAGAGCAGTGTCATGACTATTTTATTACAGTTCCCCCCCCCCAAAACTGATTACTCCATCACTGTTACTGCTTGTTTGCCTTTTGAATTATGTGCATGGCTTCATGAGAATTGCCTGACCAGGTTTGAGAGGCTGAGGGGGCTGGGATTGCTTAGCCTGGGGAAGAGGAGGCTCAGAGGAGACCTTCTTGCTCTCTACAACTACCTGAAGGGAGGTTGTAGCCAGGTGGGAGTTGGTCTCTTCTCCCAGGCAGCCAGTACCAGAACAATGAGGACACAGTCTCAAGCTGCTCCAGGGGAGGTTTAGGCTGGAAGTTAGGAAGAAGTTCTTCTCAGAAAGAGCGATTGACTGTTGGAATGTGCTGCCCAGGGAGGTGGTGGAGTCACCATCACTGGAGGTGTTTAGAAAGAGACTGGATGGGGGTGTTTGTTGCCATGGTTTAGTTGATTAGATGGTGTTGGGTGGTAGGTTGGACTCAATGATCTCAAAGGTCTTTTCCAACCTTGTTAATTCTCTTTTCTTTTCTTTTCTTTTCTTTTCTTTTCTTTTCTTTTCTTTTCTTTTCTTTTCTTTTCTTTTCTTTTCTTTTCTTTTCTTTTCTTTTCTTTTCTTTTCTTTTCTTTTCTTTTCTCTTTTCTTTTCTCTTCTCTTCTCTTCTCTTTTCTTTTCTTTTCTTTTCTTTTCTTTTCTTTTCTTTTCTTTTCTTTTCTTTTTCTTTTCTTTTCTTTTCTTTTCTTTTCTTTTCTTTTCTTTTCTTTTCTTTTCCTTTTCTTTTCTTTTCTTTTCTCTTTTCCTTTCCTTCTCTTCTCTTCTCTTCTCTTCTCTTCTCTTCTCTTCTCTTCTCTTCTCTTCTCTTCTCTCTCTCTTCTCTTCTCTTCTCTTCTCTTCTCTTCTCTTCTCTTCTCTTCTCTTTTTCTTCTTTTCTCTTTTCTTTTCTTTTTTCTTGTCTTTTCTTGTCTTGTCTTTTTTCTTGGCTTTTCTTTTCCTTTCTTTTCTTTTCCTTTCTTCTCTTCTCCCTCCCTTCCCTTCCCTTCCCTTCCCTTCCCTTCCCTTCCCTTCCCTTCCCTTCCTCTTCCCTTCCCTTCCCTTCCCTTCCCTTCCCTTCCCTTCCCCTTCCCTTCCCTTCCTTCCCTTCCCTTCCCTTCCCTTTCCCTTCCCTTCCCTTCCCTTCCCTTCCCTTCCCTTCCCTTCCCTTCCCCTTCCCTTCCCTTCCCTTCCCTTCCCTTCCCTTCCCTTCCCTTCCCTTCCCTTCCCTTCCCTTCCCTTTTTCCCAAATGAAATGCATAAGTAGGGAGTGACAGAAATTTGGGGCCATACATGGATTGTATACAAAATATTTAAAATCATATTTCTGTCCATGGTGGGTTTTTTTGTTTGGTTTGGTTTTATTTCGCCTAAATCTGATTGACGTTTTTCTATGACAGTGGCATCTCTTTTCCTGTGGCCATGGTGCACTGTGCAAACCTTGTAGCCCAGTGTTTGCTGGATATTAGAGGTTTGGCCAAGAAGGTCAATGCCATTCTGGGTTATATTAGAATGGGGTGTGCTTAGTAGGTTGAGAGAGGTTGTCCTCACCCTATACTCTGCCCTGGGGAGGCCACATCTGGAATATTCTGTCCAGGTCTGGGCCCCTGCAGTTCAAGAAGTAGAAGGAACTGATTGAAAGAGTCCAGTGCAAAGCACTCTCTGGTTAAGGGAGTGGAACATCTTCCTTAAGAGGAGAGACTGAGGGAGCTGCAGCTCTTTAGCTTGGAGAAGAGGAGACTAAGGGGTGACCTCATTAATGTTTATCAATATGTAAAACGATGAGTGTCGAAAAGATGGAGTCAGGCTCTTCTCAGTGATGCCAATGACAAAACAAAGGGCAATGAGTGGAAGCTGAGGCATAGGACTTTCCATGGAAACATGAGGAAAAAAATTTTCACTGTGAGGGTAGCAGAACACTGGAGCAGGCTGAACAGGGGGGTTGTGGAGTCTCTCTCTCTGGAGGTATTCAAGACCTGCCTGGATGCATTCCTGTGTGATCTGCTCTAGGTGATCCTGCTCTGGCAGGGGGGGTGGACTGGATGATCTTTGAGTTCCATTCCAGCCCCTAACATTCTGCATTTCAGTTTTTCTTCTGCTCTGTCTGGCCCTTTAAAGATCACCCTGCTGAAATAAATGTTTCTTCAGCGTGCCACTGTTGAGTATTGCTTTACAGATATCACACAGAGAGAACAGAGACTTTCTACCTTCACTTTCCATACACTCATTTAAGGGCCAGCTTCAATCTGGCCTTCTCCTGAGCTGTTCAACGCTTCTGGAACACATATCTGCAGCTAGCATAGAGCTGCCATGTCTGAGCAGGAACACTCATCTACCATGTCCATTAACAGTCTGAAATAAAAGCCGTAAGGGGAGAAGGGAGGAGCGCAGTTAACAGGTCAATACCATAAATGCGAGTCCGATAACATAGTGCCGGGCGATGGAAACACCTCCAGGCAGCCAGGAACTGCGTGGGAGGCCCAGGCAGGGAGCTGGTGCCAATATTTTAACAAGTGGCTCTCACACCCCCCACACCCCCCCCCCTTCCCTTCAGCAAGTGATATATTTATGCTTCAGGGATATGATGTCTGTGGAGAGAAGTGAGGGGCTCTGGAATCTGCCCTTTTATTTAACAATGTAAAGAGAGAAAAATATGCTGCGAACTAAGGAAGGGGACGTCGCTGCTTGGCATGAAACTGCATGCTAAGATACACTTGGCCACAAATGCACTGAGTCATGCAGAGCAGTCTTTGACCAGTGCAATTCATGCTGTGGGGAGGAGGGAGCTGAATGCCTTGCACAGGAGTCCCATCCCATCCTGCTTCACATAGAATTAGTGAACGCTCCTGACGCTGAGTAAGGTGTTGTTGCAACCTCTGAAAAGAAGCCAATGCTAGTAAAATGGAAGGCATGATGAAGCAAAGTGTTCACATCTCACATCTGGTGGCAGAAATGTTACAACAGGTTCTCAAAGAGACAGCTTCTGAAGGAGCATTTAGCTACTCCATTGCATCTATAGCAGCCCCTTGTACAAACAAACTTCACACAGAGTCTCTGCAGGAGTGACGCTGGTTGTTTAGGTCCTTCAAGTCAGTCTTTATAAGTGGTTCCTGCTATTTGCACGGTCTGTCAATGCAATCATGAGAGATTCCCAGCTCTCCATTTCATAGGTTTTCCATTTACACATAGGAAATGGCACCTTTTACTTCTATCCTGTTTCTGAGCCAAATGAGTAAGTTCAACTGCTTTATGTATTACCAGTTCCAACACTGTTCTGCTTTTCACATCATAACTGTTTTCATGTCAGTGAAAGAATTTCAAACCACAGGAAATTCTGGGGATGAAATACAAATATACCCTTAGAAAGGGCTATCAGGAAGCAGAATCAAACCCACAGTTGCAAAAATATCACAGAATGTTAGAGGTTGGAAGGGACCTCCAGAGATCATTGATTCCAACCCCCCTGCCAAAAGCAGGATCACCCAGGGTAGTCTGCACAGGAATGCATCCAGGTGGCTTTTGAAAGTCTCCAGAGAAGGAGACTCCACAACCTCTCTGGGCAGCCTGTTCCAGGGCTCTGTCACCCTCACCATGAAGAAGTTTCTCCTCATGTTGAGGCGAAACCTTCTATGTTCAAGTTTGCATCCACTGTTCCTTGTGTTATTACTGAGAAAAGAAAAAGAAAGAAATGAATATAATGGTCACTGATTTAACCCTGCACCTCGAATTTCATCATTCTTTGAACACATAAATGAACAAGATTAATAATTCAGCCCAGCCAGTAAAAGAATTTCTGATTAGCTTCTGAAAGTCCCCTTAATAATTCAGAAGTTCTGACACTAGATAGCCTTTGTCATGCTGACCTATCCACACTGAAGAGGAATGAAAGTGACTGACTCCTTCTCTCTCAGCCCTCTCACATGACAGTGGATGGACAACAGAACTCTGCAAATCAGAAGCTGACAAAACCAGAGAAAGCACCTTGTGCTCACCTGTTGTCTGGGCCAGGAAGGTGAGGAGAAAGGATACACAGCAGTATTTTGCTCATTCCTTACAAACACTGTGTTAAACCCACACCACTTGATCTGCAGCCCAAGGAAATCCACTCCTTAGAACTCCCCAGGCTTTAATCACAGGGTATGTGAAAAGGTTAAGAAATTCTGAAGATACTTATCACACAACAGCCAGTAAAAAAAAAACCCGAAACAAAACCAAAACACACAAGCAAAACAGTGTTTGCCAAACTGAAATTGAGCTGAGAAATAGATAAGCACACACAAGCACATAAGCACTCTGTGCTGGGTCAGGAAGTGGATAGAGGGCCGAGCCTAGAGAGTGGTGGTGAATGGTGCCACATCCAGCTGGCAGCCAGTCACAAGTGGTATCCCCCAGGGATCAGTGCTGGGCCCCATGCTCTTTAATATCTTTATCGATGATCTGGATGAGGGCATTGAGTCCATCATCAGCAAATTTGCAGATGACACCAAGCTAGGGGCAGGTGTTGATGTGTTAGAGGGTAGGAGAGCTCTGCAGAGGGACTTCTCTGAGTAGATTCCTATGCAATCAATGGAGATTATGAACATCTGGAAAAGAGGGAAAGTAAATTAATTTTGGAGGTCCTTGAACAGGCTCTTCAAAGGCTGCCCAACTATACTGCCATGAGTATGACTTGATCCTCTCTTTTGGACTTTGAGTTTCTGCAGGCTGGGGTATAAGAAAAGAACATTCATCTCTACAACTACCTGAAGGGAGGTTATAGCCAGGTGGGAGTTGGTCTCTTCTCCCAGGCAACCAGCACCAGAACAAGAGGACACAGTCTCAAGCTACACCAGGGGAGGTTTAGGCTTGAGGTAAGGAGAAAGTTCTTCATAGAAAGAGTAATTGGCCATTGGAATGTGCTGCCCAGGCAGGTGGTGGAGTGACCATCCCTGGAGGTGTTCAAAAAGGGATTGGACATGGTCCTTGGTGCCAAGATTTAGTAGTCATGAGGTGTTGGGTGACAGGTTGGACTTGCTGATCTTTGAGGTCTTTTCCAACCTCATTGATTCTACGATTTCCTCTCATCTCCTGAACATTACAGCCAACAAGATTCTTTCCTGACCTCCACAGGAACACAACAGTTTGAAGACTTTACCTGAAGCATATACCAAAGCCTCAGAAAGGCAGAAGGAAGGATCAAATGTGTCCTTAGATCTAATCAGCTGCTGCTAGAGAGGCAGATATTTCACTTGGGATAGAATAGAATAGAATAGAATAGAATAGAATAGAATAGAATAGAATAGAATAGAATAGAATAGAATAGAATAGAATAGAATAGAATAGAATAGAAATATGAATAGAAATAGAATAGACTAGAATAGACCAGACCAGACCAGGTTGGAAGAGACCCTTCTGATCATTGAGTCCAACCTATCATCCAACACTATCAACTAAACCATGGCACCAAGCACCCCATCAAGTCTCTTCCTAAACACCTCCAGTGATGGTGACTCCACCACCTCCCTGGGCATATTTGTGTTTAGTGACTGTAACACTGTTCTATGGCCAGCAAGAAGATCAGAAGCCCCATTTTACAAATCCTTTCTTAGGAAGCAAGTTCTGTGTAAAGCAGAAAGCACGTATTCCTCTGTGCAGACAAAAGAAGGATTTCAGTGTTAGGCCTATCTGTTGCAGCAGCTTGAAGAGGCAATGAAAAGCGTGAGGCACTGTGTTACACAAGGTTTTTTCTCTGCTAATAAATATTTAACTCACATCAGCAGTTTCTACAATACACTTCATTGGGACCAGAAAGGAAAGCAACTGTTCTCCCAGCGAAGGAGGAGCGCTTTGGTTCAAACCTTCAGGGTGTCTTTCCAGTGCATACAAACCCTTGTGGGAATGGCAGTGTTTCAAGCTACCAAGAGGTCTCTTTCACAGAACACAGCCTAACCATCTGCCATACAGCCACCCTTAGCCAGCCTACACCCCTTTCTAGCATGATCGTGAATTCCCACATTGTGGAGACCGTGCTCTTTCTAGGCATTTCTATGTGATGCTTCCCATATGCTTTAACAGTTTGGCATTTCTCCTCCAACGAAACCCCAAAACAACTCCCAGAGATGAATGACATATAAGCACATACATTTACTGGCCTCCACACATAGTATGAGTCAGGTTGCGTGGAGCAACCTAGTCATGAGGTCTGTGTTGACAGGTTGGACTCGATGATCTTTGAGGTCTCTTCCAACCTTAGTGATACTGTGAGCCTTGAGCAACCCATTGTAGTAGGAGGTGTCTCTGCACATAGTACGGGTGTTAGAACTAGATGATCTTCAAGGTCCCTTCCAACCCAAACCATTCTATGGTTCTATGATTCTATGATCACAGAATCACAGAATTTCAGGGGCTGGAAGGGACCTCAAAAGATCATCCAGTCCAACCCCCCTGCCAGAGCAGGATCACCTCGAGCAGATTACACAGCAATGCATCCAGGCAAGTTTTGAATATTTCCAGAGGGGGAGACTCCACAACTCCCTGTTCAGCCTGTTCCAGTGCTCTGTCACACTCACAGTGAAAACATTTTTCCTCATGGTTCCATGAAACTTCCTATGCCTCAACTTGCTTGCCTTTTTCTTTTTGTGGAGAAAGATAATTAAGTTAATGGAATAGAATAAGGTTTATTGGAGCAGGGTATCCTTACAGTGTTTTACAGGCCATTACCCCTTGTCCTGTCATTGGGCACCACCAAGAAGAGCCTGGCTCCATCCTCTTGAGACTCACATAGAGAGGTGTGAAGGATGTGCTATTACACAATGAATGAAAATCAAATGACACATTCTATGTTTGTCCATATGCCTCCTTTTTATTGCTGCAAGACCACCTCCCTCCTTGGACATCCAGTGAGATAGACAAGCCATAGAGATGATGACACAGTACCAGCTAGAGCTGTTTTGGTTTTGTTATGACAGCCTTCTAGAGAAAGAAAACTATATTCCATTCACATCACTGCTTTCATGGGTAGTAATTAGGGGAATGATCCAATCCTGCAGCTGAGAAGAAAGTTTATGTTGCAGAAAACCCACACTAAATTGTTGGAAAACACTGTAAGGATACCCTGCTCCAATAAACCTTATTATATTCCATTAAATTAATTATCTTTCTCCACAAAAAGAAAAAGGCAAGCAAGCATCCCCTGAGTTCCCAAAGGCAGTCCTTTGAGAACAATGGACATTCAAACAGACTTATGTGCTCATGGAACATACAGGAAAGATGGCAGCATCTCCCAGAAAGACTGAAAAACACTTCACAATGGCTGAAAGTCAGTAAAATCATGATTCCCATACAGCTACAAGGTTTTCCTGATAGATATCAGTATGTGGAAGTACCAACTGTTGAACAAATCAAGTTCAGAAGGCACAGCCTGCAACTGCAGCTCATATAGTAGACATCTCTATGGAATACCAGAAAGAATTCATGCACTACCCTTTCTTGCTGCTTTCTCTGCAGGAGCCTCACTGCTTCTATGTCTAATTCTGCTTTTGCCCTGTGGGTACAACAGAAGAAAGGCCAAGCACAGATTTCAGTGTATAAACTTATTATGTGGCAGAGCAAGAGAGCCTCATAATAGCCCAGTTTGTCAGGACTGGTGAAAAACTGGCTGAGCAATAACTAGGAGCTGGGACTTTTGCCCTTCTGTTAAAGCAAGGAGAGCAAACCATGGCTTTAGGCTTAAGCAGTGATGCTCAGCATCACTCCAATGCCTATGCCCTCATACCCTGTGGTCATTACAGACTTTTCCACATTAATTCGTCTTGTGAAAATCACAGAATGTTAGAGGTAGGAAGGGACCTCCAGAGATCATTGAGTCCAACCCCCCTGCCAAAGCAGGACCATTTAGGGTAGTCTGCACAGGAATGCATCCAGGTGGGTTTGGAAAGTCTCCAGAGAAGGAAACTCCACAACCTCTCTGGGCAGCCTGTTCCAGTGCTCTGTCACCCTCTGTGGTGGCTTGAGATTTCCCTCCCAATATTAAAAACTATAAAGAAGTTTCTCTTCATGTTGAGGTAAAATCTTCTATGTCCTATGTACCTGGATGCATTCCTGCATGATCTGGTGTAGGTGATCCCACTCTGGTAGCTTGGACTGGATGATCTTTGGAGGTCCCTCCCAGCCCCCTAGTCCAACCCCCTTGGCAGAGCAGGATCACTTAGAGTAGGTCACACAGGAAAGCATCCAGGGTGGTTTTGAATGTCTCTAGAGAAGGAGATTCCATAACCAATCTGGGCAGCCTGTTCCAGTGCCCGGGGAGGTGGTGGAGTCACCATCATTGGAGGTGTTCAGGAGGAGACTTGATGGGGTGCTTGGTGCCATGGTTTATTTGTTTAGGTGGGTTGGATTGGTTGATAGGTTGGACACGATGATCTTGAAGGTCTCTTCCAACCTGGTCTGGTCTATTCTATTCTATTCTATTCTATTCTATTCTATTCTATTCTATTCTATTCTATTCTATTCTATTCTATTCTATGTCACTCTCATTCTATAGAAGTTTCTCCTCATGTTGAGGTGAAATCTTCTATGTTCAAGTTTGCACTCTTTGCTCTTTGTCTTACTACTGTGCACCACCGCAAAGAGCTTGGCCCCCTCCCCTCGACACCCACCCCTCAGATATTGATAGACATTGATCAGATCCCCTCTTAGTCTTCTCTTCAAGACTAAACAGCCCCAGGGATCTCAGTCTCTCTTCATAGAGGAGATCCTCAAGTCCCCTAATTACCTTCATGGCTCTCTATTGGATTTGCTCCAGCAGGTCTCTGTCTCTCTTGAACTGGGGAGCCCAAAACAGGGCACAGTATCCCATGTGTGGTCTCACTGGGGCAGAGTAGAGGGGGAGAAGAACCTCCCTAGACCTGCTGGACACGCTTTCCTTGGTGCACCTCAGGATCCCATTGGCCCTCTTGAACACCTGCCCACCATATCCTTGCTTTTTCCTTTCCTGTGCCTATCAGCGAGCCAGAATTTGCATGTTGGAAAAACCAAGGTCAGCATCTGAAATAAAAATAATCAAATATCCCTTGCTTTGAAAAAAAAAAAAAAAAGATAATGTGCCTTGTTTTCATGATGTGTTCATGATGTGACTGGCAGCCAGTCACCAGTGGTGTCCCCCAGGGATCAGTGCTGGGCCCTGTCCTCTTCAACATCTTCATCGATGATCTGGGTGAGGGGGTCGAGTCAGTCATCAGCAAGTTTGCAGATGACACCAAGTTAGGGGCAGATGTTAGTCAGTTAGAGGGTAGAAGGGCTCTGCAGAGGGACCTCGACTGACTGGACAGATGGGCAGAGTCCAATGGGATGGCATTCAACAAATCCAAGTGCCGAGTGCTGCACTTTGGCTACAGCAATCCCATGTAGAGCTATAGGCTGGGGTCGGAGTGGCTGGAGAGCTCCCAAACAGAGAGGGACCTGGGGGTGCTGATCGACAGCCACCTGAATGTGAGCCAGCAGTGTGCCCAGGTGGCCAGGAGGGCCAATGGCATCCTGGTCTGCATTAGGAATAGTGTGGCCAGCAGGAGCAGGGAAGTCATTGTGCCCCTGTACTCTGCATTGGTTACCCACACCTTGAGTCCTGTGTCCAGTTCTGGGCCCCTCAGTTTAAGAAGGACATCAAAACACTTGAACATGTCCAGAAAAGGGCAACAAGGCTGGGGAGAGGCCTTGAACACAAGGCCTATGAGGAGTGGCTGAAGGAGCTGGGATTGTTTAGCCTGGAGAAGAGGAGGCTCAGGGGAGACCTCATTGCCCTCTACAACTCCCTGAAGGGTGGTTGTAGCCAGGAAGGGGTTGGCCTCTTCTCCCAGGCAACCAGCACCAGAACAAGAGGACACAGTCTCAAGCTGCACCAGGGGAGGTTTAGACTCGAGGTGAGGAGGAAATTCTACACCAGGCGAGTCATTCGTCATTGGAACGAGCTACCCAGGGAGGTGGTGGATTCACCGTCCCTGGAGGTGTTCAAGAGGAGATTGGACGTGGCACTTGGTGCCATGGTCTAGTCATGAGGTTTGTGTTGATAGGTTGGACTCGATGATCCTCGAGGTCCTTTCCAACCTAAGTTATACTGTGATACTATCAAAATTAAATGTTCCCGTATGGGTACAAGAGGGCAAGCCACGTCCTGCCATTTAAATAGCTTGTTTACTTTAAAATTTGAAACTAGCTACAAATTCAAACTCTTTTTGTTTTGGTCCACCTGGAAAAAATTATCAAACACTTAAGTGTGCATTGTAACAGGAGCAAACACTTCAGAGTGTGAACTCTTAGGTTTCAATACCTATTTTGAAATTGTTTTCCATGTAAGCTTTTAATTTAGATTTAATAACATTCTAATTGCCACCACCCTTTTTTTTTAAATACATATAGAATAGCAGTTGATTACTGGGGACATATTTCTGTAGGATTTAACATACATAGCTTAGGCTTCTAAAACATTGGCTTAAAGAATAGAATGGTAGAATCATTGAATCAATAAGGTTGGAAAAGACCTCCAAGGTCATCAAGCCCAACCTGTCCCCCAACACCTCATGACAACTAAACCATGGCACCAAGTGCCACGTCCAATCCCCTCTTGAGCATGGCCAGTGATGGTGACTCCACCACTTCACTGGGCAGCACATTCCAATGGGCAATCTCTCTTTCTGTGAAGAACTTCTTCCTAACATCCAGCCTGAACCTCCCCTGGCACAGCTTGAGACTGTGTCCTCTTGTTCTGGTGCTGGCTGCCTGGGAGAAGAGACCAACCCCCACCTGGCTACAACCTCTCTTCAGGTAGCTGTAGAGAGCAATGAGGTCTTCCCTGAGCCTTCTCTTCTCCAAGCTAAGCAACCCCAGCTCCCTCAGTCTCTCCTCATAGGGCTTGTGTTCCAAACTCCTCACCAGCTTTGTTGCCCTTCTCTGGACACGTTCCAGCAAGTCAACATCTTTCCTAAACTGAGGGGCCCAGAACTGGACACAGGACTCAAGGTGTGGTCTAACCAGTGCAGTGTACAGGGGCAGAATGACCTCCCTGCTCCTGCTGGCCACACTGGTCCTGATACAGGCCAGAATGCCATTGGCCTTTTTGACCACCTGGGCACACTGCAGGCTCATGTTCAGCCTACTGTCAACCAGTACCCCCAGATCCCTCTCTGCCTGGCCTCTCTCCAGCCACTCTGACCCCAGCCTGTAGCACTGCATGGGGTTGTTGTAGCCAATGTGTAGAACCTGACAGTTAGATGTGTTCAATCTCATGCCCTTGGACTCTGCCCATCTGTCCAGCCTGTTAAGGTCCCTCTGCAGAGCTCTCCCACCCTCTAACAGATCAACTCCTGCCCCCAGCTTGGTGTCATCTGCAAATTTACTGATGATGGACTCAATGCCCTCATCCAGATCATCAATAAAGATGTTAAAGAGCACAGGGCCCAGCACTGATCCCTGGGGGACACCACTACTGACTGGC
This sequence comes from Melanerpes formicivorus, assembly GCF_026170545.1. NCBI lineage: Eukaryota > Metazoa > Chordata > Aves > Piciformes > Picidae > Melanerpes > Melanerpes formicivorus. Next base: position 2,147,333 of record NW_027142354.1, read on the forward strand.
TGCCAGCTGGATGTGGCACCATTCACCACCACTCTCTAGGCTCGGCCCTCTATCCACTTCCTGACCCAGTGCAGAGTGCTTATGTGCTTATGTGTGCTTATCTATTTCTCAGCTCAATTTCAGTTTGGCAAACACTGTTTTGATTGTGTGTTTTGTTTTGTTCTTTTTACTGGCTGTTGTGTGATGAGTATCTTCAGAATTTCTTAACCTTTTCACATACCCTGTGATTAAAGCCTGGGGAGTTCTAAGGAGTGGATTTCCTTGGGCTGCAGATCAAGTGGTGTGGGTTTAACACAGTATTTGTAAGGAATGAGCAAAGTACTGCTGTGTATCCTTTCTCCTCATCTTCCTGGCCCAGACAACAGGTGAGCACAAGGTGCTTTCTCTGGTTTTGTCAGCTTCTGATTTGCAGAGTTTTGTTGTCCATCCACTGTCATGTGAGAGGGCCTCTCCTCGTAGGGCTTGTGCTCGAGGGCTCTCCCCAGCGTCGTTGCTCTTCTCTGGACATATTCAAGAGTCTCAATGTCCTTCTTAAATTGAGGAGCCCAAAACTGGACACAGGAGTCAAGGTGTGGCCTAACCAGTGCCGAGTACAGGGACACAATGACTTCCTTGCTCCTGCTGGCCACACTATTTCTGATCCAGGCCAGGACGCCACTGGCTTTCTTGGCTACCTGGTATTTTATACCACCTTGGTGTTTTATGATTTATGCTGCCAGATCCAAATATAGTGAGTGCAAAAGGAATAATTACAGAATGATTGCAAGAAATAACCTCACTGAGGACTACCCATTTTAGAAGCAGGTCACATCTCCTGTGCAATCACTCAATGTCAAAACAGTGTCTTCAGGAATCTGTTGGCAATGAATGTGTGATGAGCGCTTAGTTATATTTTAACATATTGTGTCAGTAAAGCCCCTCCAATGTTTTGCCATTTGCCATACAGCTCAGGAACAAGAAGAAAAAAAATCTGTTAGAGTGCTAAGTATGAAGAGCTGTGCAGATTCAGGTCTGCTCCAGCTGCTCTTTTTGCCACTTCAGCGGTGCAAAAGAGCCAGAGATCCGGCGGTCTCGCCCTCACTTGGCCTGTAGTTAAGAATAGAATAGAATAAACCAGGTTGGAAGAGACCTTCCTGACAGTTCTCCATCAGGGGAAATACTGGGTAATTCAATGCAGGAGTAGTGGCTGTATGCCACCTTCCCTTCTTCAGCTAGAGGATATAGTACCCATAGTGTGTTCCTCCCTTGCTGCCAGATAGACTCTTCCAGCTCACGAGTAGCCAGGATTAATTTACGAAAGCTTTACTGCAGCCTGAAGATCTGTAAGGCCATTTTTTTTTGCCTCACTAATCTGGCACAGTAGAGCTGGGCTTTTAAGCAAAGGAAGGTCTTATTTAACTGCAGTCTTAGGCTAATGGTAGGCTTTAGACCCGGATTGAAAAGGCATTAGAGTCACCTGGAACCTGTCCCTCGCCTTCACTCGGAGCCGCTCAGGCCCTCGGTGTGTTGTGTGCTCCATGGAAACACTGCTCTCCTGGCAGGCAAAAAAATCTCCTGGAGTAGTTATTACTACACACTGGCAGAAATGTTAATGAGATAAAACACATTTCTTCTTTTTGACTCATTTATGTATTTTTGCACCCCCATGCACACTGCTTCCCATTCCACTCACTATTAGCATGACACCCTCCCTCAAATATTATTTAGATCATTCTGTTTAGCAGTTATAGAACAGAAAATGCTTTTCCCCCTTGTTTTGCTTTGTTCAGTCACATGTTTTGATATTTACTCTAACCTTGACTTATAAAATCTGAGCAAAACCAGCCATCTGACAACACAGCTCAACACTCAAGAGGCGCTGAGCACTGGAAGAACCCATAAAGGTAACTCCTGAAGCTGAGGGATCTGGGGTTGTTTAGCCTGGATATGAGGAGGCTCAGGGGAGACCTTCTTGCTCTCTCTAACTCCCTGAAGGGAGGTTGTAGCCAGGTGGGGGTTGGTCTCTTCTCCCAGGCAACCAGCACCAGAACAAGAGGACACCATCTCAAGCTACACCAAGGGGAGGTTTAGGTTGGATGTTAGGAAGAAATTCTTCATAGAGAGAGTGATTGGCCATTGGAATGGGCTACCCAGGGAGGTGGTGGAGTCACCATCATTGGAGGTGTTTAGGAAGAGACTTGATGGGGTGCTTGGTGCCATGGTTTAGTTGATTAGATGGTGTTGGATGATGGGTTGGACTCAGTGATCTCGAAGGTTTCTCCCAACCTGGTTTACCCTTCCCTTCCCTTCCCTTCCCTTCCCTTCCCTTCCCTTCCCTTCCCTTCCCTTCCCTTCCCTTCCCTTCCCTTCCCTTCCCTTCCCTTCCCTTCCCTTCCCTTCCCTTCCCTTCCCTTCCCTTCCCTTCCCTTCCCTTCCCTTCCCTTCCCTTCCCTTCCCTTCCCTTCCCTTCCCTTCCCTTCCCTTCCCTTCCCTTCCCTTCCCTTCCCTTCCCTTCCCTTCCCTTCCCTTCCCTCCTCTCCCCTCCCCTCCCCTCCCCTCCCCTTCCCTCTTCTCGCAGTGTGCCTCCTGCAAGTAAACTGCCCCTAAAAGAAAACCCTTGAAGAACAACAGCAGAATGAATTCCCCATGGAGATGACTCCTCCCTCAGGTGTTTTTAAATACTGTACAGGCATCATCTGTACCACCTTCCTTTAGTGTTAGCTCTGTCCCTCTACTCTGCCCTGGTAAGGCCCCACCTGGAGCATTGCATCCAGTTCTGGGCTCCCCAGTTGAAGAGGGACAGGAGGCATCTACTTGACCAAGTCCAACAGAGGGCTACAAGGATGATTAAGGGACTGGAGCACTGCCTCATGTGGAAAGCCTGAGAGACCTGGGGCTGTTTAATCTGGACTGGAGAAGACTGAGAGGGGATCTAATAAATGTCTATCAATATCTGAGGGCTGGGTGTCAAGAAGGAAGGGACAGCCTCTGCCCACTCATGCCCTGCAATATGACAAAGGGCAATGGATATAAACTACAGCACAGGAAGTTCCACCTCAACATGAGGAAGAACTTCTTTACTCTAAGGGTCACAGAGCACTGGAATAGGCTCCCCAGAGAGGTTGAGGAGTCTCCTTCTCTGAAGACATTCAAGACCCATCTGGATGTGTTCCTGTGTGACCTGTGTTGGATTCTATGGTCCTGCTCTGGCAGGGGGTTTGGACTCGAAGGTCTCCATAGGTCCTTTCCAACCCTTAACATCCTGTGATCCTGTAATAAGACAGATAATCTTTGACATATTTATTTGACTGACTACCATTTCATCTCAAAAGTTAGGCTATGAAAAACTGCTGGATGTGACATGTAAGCCAAGTGCGTGTCCTTCTGCACATCAGCAGGGACCTCCAAAGTGCTGGAAGACTTCTGGTGTTCCATATCATTAAAGGTTAAGTAACTGCTTGAGACTGCACTGATCATGGAGCTGTGTTTCTCTGCCATGAATCACTCTTCAAGTAATTAAAGCCACTCTACAAGTCAGAACACAACAAAGAATAAAAGCCTGAATCCCTCAGTTTTGCTACTTGATCAAAGCCCTTGCTCCTTGTGCAACGTGGTGGCACTACCCTACTGGGTTGCTAAAGGTAGCTATCAGCCAGTGCAAACATGCCACCAGCCCAGGCTGCAGCAGCCCAGGCTGCAACTGTGGGTTGGTAATGGCAACAGCCAATCAGAAAGCCAAGGTTTATCTGAGTCTGAGGTATGACTCAAGTCATTGTTTTCTAGGCTTGCAAAAATTAATGAAGGCTAAGCAATTCAGCCTGGTCTGTCTTTATATTTAGTGAAGAGAAATACAGCAGATGAGGAGAAGATTAAAGCAAATGTTGGCACTTTACTCAGCAGAGCAATGGACTGAGTGCCAACAGACATGAGAAAGGTCAAGGTATTCCTCTCTTGTTTTCTCCTTAGTTTTCACTGGGCAGGTGTGTAGGGGGGCATTCCAGCCCCTGAAGGTTACTGGTGGAATCTATGGGAATGCCCTCATACCCGCAGGAGATGAAGTCAGGATCAGGGCCCACTTAAACAAACTGAGCACAAGCAGACTGGGGGAGCACAGACTTACAGACATGAAGAATGGAATGGAATGGAATGGAATGGAATGGAATGGAATGGAATGGAATGGAATGGGATGGGATGGGATGGGATGGGATGGGATAGGATAGGATAGGATAGGATAGGATAGGATAGGATAGGATAGGATAGGATAGGATAGGATAGGATAGGATAGGATAGGATAGGATAGACCAGACCAGCTTGGAAGAGACCCTCAAGATCATCACGTCCAACCTATCATCCAACACCACCTAATCAACTAAATCATGCAACCAAGCACCCTGTGGTGTTCATCACTTTCTTTTGACAGCAGAACTTCTTGAATGATTTTACTTGTTATTTAGGTGATTCTACTAGGTGCTTAAAAGTGAGGTAGGATGATCAGAGGGCTGGAGCACCTCTCCTATGAGGACAGACTGAAAGAGTTGGGGCTGTTCAGTCTGGAGAAGAGAAGGCTCCGAGGTGATCTTGTTGTGGCCTTCCAGTATCTGAAGGGAGCCTACAAGAAGGCTGGGGAGGGACTCCTCAGGATCTCAGGTAGTGATAGGACTAGGGGGAATGGAATGAAGCTGGAGGTGGGGAGATTCAGGCTGGATGTGAGGAGGAAGTTTTTGGTTTTGTTTTCTGGGTATATTACTTGGTGAAAACTTTCCAGGCTCATCCACACAAAGGATGTTACAGTTAGTTCATTTAAGAACAGCAAATGTCAGAAAGTGTGGCAACATAATTACCTGAACACTGGATGTCAACAATAACTGCACCTCAAAATGGCATTCTGGGGTGTACTGGAAGGGGTATGGCTAGTAGGTAGAGAGGGGTTCTCCTCCCTCTCTACTCCACCCTGGTGAGTACAACCTGGAATGTTGTATCCAGTTCTGGGCCCCTCAGTTCAAGAAGGACCTCAAGGAACTGCTTGAAAGAGTCCAGCACAGAGCCACAAAAAGGATGAAGGGAGTGGAAGATCTCCCTTATGAGGAGAGACTGAGGGAGCTGGGGCTCTTTACCTTGGAGAAAGTAGACTAAAGAGGGACCTCATTAATGTTTATAAATATGTAAAGGGTGAGTGCCAAGAAGATGGAGTCAGGCTCTGCTTGGTGATGTCTAATGATATGACAAGAGGCAATGAGTGCAAACTGGAGCATAGAAGGCTCCACATAAACATAAGGAAAAACTTTTCCCCTGTGAGGGTGACAGAGCCCTGGAACAGGCTGCCCAGGGGGGTTGTGCAGTCTCCTTCTCTGAAGACATTCAAAATCCCCCTGGATGCTTTCCCGTGTGACTTACTCCAAGTGATCCTGCTCTGCCAAGGGGATTGGACTAAATGATCTTCCAAAGCCCCTTCCAACCCCTAACATTCTGAAATTCTATGATTCTGTGTGAAAAATGGAGCACTAACCTTCATAAGTGTGTGTACTTATTGATCAAATAAGTCCTGTTTTGGATAAGCAAGACCTGTGTGTATGTCTCCACTACATTTTCAGTACATCCTAGCACTTACATGGGAACTGGAACACTTCCTAAACTTCCAAAAGATGTGCTATATTTTTCTTTGACTATCCAATTTGGACCATTTCCCAGACCACTAAACACCTTCTAGACTTGGGTAGCATTTTCTCCACGACGTCTCCCAGCATTTCCTGACACTGGCTAGAACATGGGATTGAAGTATCCATAAAACCACAAATTCCTTGCAATGTACTTATGGCCACCCTCCCTCCACCCTCCCCCCCCTCCCCCCCAATAATTTATTTTATTTAGAATAAACCTTTATTTATTTAGAATAAACCAAACCAGGTTGGAAGAGACCTTCAAGATCATCATGTCCAACCTATCAACCAATCCAGCCCACCCAAACATCTAACCTATGGCACCAAGCACCCCATCAAGTCTCCTCCCGAACACCTTCAGTGACGGCGACTCCACCACCTCCCCAGGCAGCCCATTCCAATGGGCAATCACTCTCACTCTGTATAGAACTTCTTCCTAACATCCAACCTGAACCTCCCCTGGCGCAGCCTGAGACTGTGTCCTCTTGTTCTGGTACTGGCTGCATGGGAGAAGAGACCATCATCCGCCTGTCTACAACCTCCCTTCAGGTAGTTGTAGAGAGTGATAAGGTCACCCCTGAGTCTCCTCTTCTCCAGGCTAAGCAACCCCAGCTCCCTCAGTCTCTCCTCATAGGGCTTGTGTTCCAAACCCCTCACCAACTTCGTTGCCCTTCTCTGGACTCGTTCCAGCAAGTCAACCTCCTTCCTAAACTGAGGGGCCCAGAACTGGACACAGGACTCGAGGTGTGGCCTAACCAGTGCAGTGTACAGGGGCAGAATGACCTCCCTGCTCCTGCTGGCCACACTGTTCCTGATGCAGGCCAGGATGCCATTGGCCCTCTTGGCTGCCTGGGCACACTGCAGGCTCATGTTCAGCCTACCATCAGCCAGCACCCCCCAGGTCCCTCTCTGCCTGGCTGCTCTCCAGCCACTCTGACCCCAGCCTGTAGCACTGTATGGGGTTGTTGTGGCCAATGTGCAGAACCTGGCACTTGGATGTGTTAAATCTCATGCCGTTGGATTCTGCCCATCAGTCCAGGTCGAGGTCCCTCTGCAGAGCCTCTCTTGCCCTGCTATATTTATCTGTTAGGACAGTTTTGAATTGCTGCTATTTTTCAAGTGAACTTTAGTTAGTTCCGAGGAAACTTTGGGGACACATGCAAGAAGCTGGGTAGAAATTTGCCACAGGTCAGTATGTTTCAAACAAAACCCAATCTGCATAGATCACAGACCTTCAGCTGGTACAAATCAACACAGCCCTGCTGCAATCATCCTCACCAGCAGCTGGGACTCTGGCATGCATAAAGCCTTTCTCATTGAATTATTAGTACTCATTCTCAGCATCGCCCTGCCAGGCAGTCATTCTCAGGAGCACTGATTATGGCTGCTTAAATATTTTGTGACTAGAGGACTAGATTAATAATGACAGGTCACACAGTGACCATATTTCTTTCACCATTTCCATCTTCTTTTTGTTGAGAGGAACAGGTGCACCCAGGTTCCAGTCCTGGATTTCATAAATGTTGTGATTTAAAGTAGGGAAGAAGGGAAAAAAAAAGAAAAGGCAATTCTTAATCCTCCTGGGATGCCTGGAAACTGAAATTATGGAAAGTAGGAAGAGCCTTCTAGCAGTATTGCTTTGCAAATACTGGAGTAGATTTCCTGTAGAAATTGCAGCCTCTTTGGTGGATGTCTTTAATAACCAGAAAGATGAGCTCCTCAGGAGCAACAGATCTATACTGCATCCTACCTCTATGGAGGATAATGGACTAAGTGATGTCTTAAATCCTTCCTGACTTGTTTGTCTGATTCAGTAATGCCACCAATTAGCCTCCAGTGCACAGGAATACATCTCCCTCCTACCCACCATGCCAAAACATTTGTTCCTTTTACATCTCTTTCTGATGCTGCAATACCACATTTAGTCCTTATTTGCTCTTAGAACTATAGAATGGTCCAGACCAGAAAGGACCTCCAAAGGTCATTCAGTCCAACCTCCCTGCAGTCAGCAGGGAGTGGCCAGGCAGAGAGGGACCTGTGGGTGCTGGTTGATGGTAGTCTGAACATGAGCCTACAGTGTGCCCAGTTGACCAGGAGGGCCAATGGCATCCTGGCCTGCATTAAGAACAGTGTGGCCAGCAGGAGCAGGGAGGTCATTCTGCCCCTGTACACTGCATTGGTTAGGCCACACCTCGAGTCCTGTGTCCAGTTCTGGGCCCCTCAGTTTAGGAAGGAGGTTGACTTGCTGGAACGAGTCCAGAGAAGGGCAACAAAGTTGGTGAGGGGTTTGGAACACAAGACCTATGAGGAGAGGCTGAGGGAGCTGGGGCTGCCTAGCCTGGAGAAGAGGAGACTCAGGGGTGACCTTATTGCTCTCTACAGCTACCTGAAGGAGGGTTGTAGACAGGAGGAAGTTTTACACAGAGAGAGTGATTGCCCACTGGAATGGGCTGCCCGGGGAGGTGGTGGAATCACCATCACTGGAGGTGTTCAGGAGGAGACTTGATAGGGTGCTTGGTTGCATGGTTTAGTTGATTAGGTGGTGTTGGGTGATAGGTTGGATGCGATGATCTTGAAGGTCTCTTCCAACCTGGTTTATTCTATTCTATTCTATTAATCCTCAACTAGATCAGGTTGCCCAGGACCTTGTTGAGCCTCACCTTGAATATCTCCGGGCAACAGTCCTCAACCACCTCCCTGGACAAAGTGTTCCAGCCTTCCACCACCCTCATAGTAAAGAACTTGTTCTAACATCCAATCTAAATCTGCTCTTCTCCAGTCTGAAGCCATAGCCCCTTGTCCTGTCACTGCAGGCCTTTGTTGTAAACAGTCTCACTCCATCCTTCCTGTAGAA